>NC_053157.1:88800482-89100482 GCF_016835505.1 Polypterus senegalus
TCTGGACATTTCTACATTCTACATAGAATTCCACAATCACTTTGTAATCCCTAATACCAGTCCCAGAGGTTTACATTATCAACCTGATTCCCAATATGGGAGGATCTCCTGCTCCCCAGTGGCTTCTGTTCTTTTTCTCCGTTACTTTTTTCCTTCTCCCTTCCAAATGAGGATGAACTTTGTTATACTTTGCCTAAATATAAAAGTATTTCCTGTCTTCAAATTACCTTTGGCAGTCTTTTCAAAATAAAAGCTTAGCAAAAAATTGCAGTATCTGTTACACTTAATCCTTTCCAATTGTAAAGTTACAGCTCACTGTGCCTTTGCCACAGGCTGTGCAATTGTGCCCTGCACAGGATTTGCGCACCGACCTCCAGGTTTGCTTCTTGCCTTACACCCAGTACTGCTATGATAATCGTTGACTACCTGTGAGCCTAAACTGGGCGGATTAAATTTTCCCTTCAGTACATGCAGGATTAAATCTATACCTATAATTTTTTTCTAAGTCCTTGTCAGTAATTGCATGCTATGCATATGTTTAACCTCTTCCTCAATAGATGTCACTAGACAACTGAACAGCGTGCATCCCTGATGTTATTAATGATACCTTCAGCATTATGTTGCAAAATGATGTAATAATTAATACAAAATATTAAAATCTTTTGCAAATAAATTAAATAATTTGCATCTGGTATTTAATGTTACATCAATTGGACTGGTTTTTATTGTAATTTGTTGTGTGCTTTAATAAATGCGATACAACTTTTTCAGCATTAATTTAACCAAGATACTTGCATTTTCTTGGTCTCAGAAGGTATGGTGGAAGACAGTGTTAACTGTTAGGGACATGAATTTGAGAAAGAAAAAAAATTAAAACATTATTAGCTTGCATTCCTTTATGAGGAAAGGCTGACCTATGATATTATCAGAAGACCCTGTGAAGAATGAAAGATCTTTATGGACTATAAGAATGTTTAAATTGATTCTGTGTGTATAATTAGCAGGGTGTATTCCTTAGGAATGCAAATGGCTGTTTGTTTCATGTTTTAGGACATTCCAGTATATCATAAATTAAGATTTAACCTTAAACTATGTATAACCTCAGAATGAACTGCTAGGGTTTTTTTTTCTTTTCTAGGATATAAAAGAGAGAACGGATTTACTTTAGGGATTCTGCTAAAACCCAAATCAGTTGACTGAGTTGGGAAGAGGTTGTCTCACATTCTTTCTACTCACCAAGAATTAAGAATAAAGAAATTATTTTTTTAATTGGGTCCTTCCATTGTTTTCCGACTTCAGTGCTCACAAATTACAGTAGGACAGGGGCTTCAAGAGCACAATGGATAACTATTTGTTAAAGCTGTACCATCAAGTGCTAAGCTAAGACCTTAAGGGTCACCGCTTCCTCTAGCCCGCTCACCTCTATGCCTGGGAAAGGGGGACAGATTACCTAGAGGTCCCCCTAAGCCCACCTCTAGACAAACCACCACACAGAATTCCTATTATAAGGCCAATAGACATTTTTATTGAACTTAAATGTATTTAATGCTATGTATTAGCCTTCTTAGCTAATAGTAAATAGGAATACTGCTTTATGTAGCAGTTCACTAGCTTTAAAGAACCTAACCTAAGAACACAATCCCAAATGTGAAGATAGTTAAACATTTCATGCCTGTGAATAAAGCCCATTTCAAACAAACACTTCATCTTCTGTCACAGTACACCATATTTTGTTTGTAACCTCACTAATGTGAAAAGGCCAACTTTGGTTGGAACAGGGTTATTTTGGAACAATATGATTCAGTTTTTCATTATACCAGCTGCTAGATTCCACTAAAGAAGAAACAATACTTTACATGACACAATAACACAAGAGCAGCAGATGCAGTTCGACAACTGTGCAAATGATAATGCAGAATAATAAAAAATGTAGGATAAATTTTACAGTAAAAAGTATGCACCATTATCAGAAAAAATAAAAATAAATAATAATCAGACATAAGCATAACAGCAGAATGAGCAGCTGAATTATTAATAACAGCATGCAAGTAATGAAAACTGACTCATACTGCAGGAGCTTTGCACTGTGGAGCCTCAGTGACAGATCAGGTCAAGCAGATGACAGTATGTGAGCTACCAGCTTGGTGCTTGAGGTAAAAACTGCTTTCTGTGTGTACTGATCAGTACAAAGCATTGGTAATTAAAAAAAATTCACTTAATAAACACAACCTCATGGCTGAAGAATAAGCTACACAGTATAAATGCTTTAGTTCTAAACATTTCCCAACTTAATCCCAAGAATACAAATGTCATTGTTTTATTTTGTTTGCAGTCAAAGTTGTATTTACTTTTTTTTTATTTCAAATGCAAAATATGTAATTTGGTTATTGGCGGCCAAATTTTTGCACTGAACTATAACCCTGGAGCCACTGTGAAGCCCCATGACCAAGATATACTGTACACTAAAAGTCTTTTTACCTTGGCAGTGTTATAGTATATGCACAACTGCCACTGCTCATCCTGTAGTGCATTACATTACTGTCATGCTGGCAGCTCATCGCCCATTTGTATAATGTTCATAGTTCAAAGTTATAAATACAGTGGAACCTCGGTTTGCGAGCATAATTCGTTCCGGAACCATGCTCGCAATTCAAAGCACTCGTATATCAAAGTGAATTTCCCCATAAGAAATAATGGAAACTCAGATGATTCGTTCCACAACCCAAAACTATTCATATAAAAATGACTATTACAAAATATAAAGTAAAAATACATAAAACAAATTAACCTGCACTTTACCTTTAACAAGAATCATGGCTGGTGTGAGTGAGTTTCTAAACTCATGTGGGATTCCACCCAACAGGACGACACACGGAAGAGTGTCCCACAGCAATCGCAGTCTCCCAGCGCTGTAGCAGTTCGCCGTATAAGCGCATCCAAAAAGATTGCTATATGCTATAAGCGCCTGCCATCGATGGGTGATACAAGGAACATTATAAAGATCCTGTTACAATAAATAATAGCGCTGTTGCTGTTTCAGGCTTAATAAAGCTGGTATTGTTAAAGTACTGAGACTCAGCTTCATGTTTTGGGGCGCAAGATGGGCACTCGCACTTCACAGCGCACACACACAGTCACAATGCTGTAGTAAACAGTATATGCTCATATGGATGTTGACTATGAGTGAGGCACACAGACTCAGACGGAGAATAGGAGACGATTGCCCTTGAGAAGAGAGAGAGAGGAAGAGAGAGAGAGAGAGAGAGAGACGCGCGAGTATGATAAGGAGAGAGAGAGAGAGAGAAATAAGGAGAGAGAGAGACGTGCGAGAGAGAGAAGAACCATCAGCTCAGTTGTGATAACATGACGCTCAGCAGACAAAGTGTATCCATACTACTCGTATTGCAAGACATCGCTCGTTTATCAAGTCAAAATTTATTACAAAATTTAGCTTGTCTTTCAAAACACTCTTAAACCGAGATTCCACTGTACTGTATATGTATCTGGTAATTATTACCTTTCTCTAACATTGCTCTGCATTTTTAGTTTATACCACTTATGACCAAAGGAACAGAAATAATAATTATACAGAATTTAACATATTAGAACATCTTTCACCCTGAAGCAGAAGTCCATTAAAGGACTTGGACCTTTTGCAATGTCATTTCCAGCCCACTTAATCCAGAAAAGGGTCACAGCGGGTGCTGGAGCCTAACCCAGCTAGCACAGAGCACAATACAAAAACAAACCCTATATAGGTTACCAGTCCATCGCAAGGGAACAACACACACACTTTAGCATTCCCAGTTCTCTTGCCACATGCCCATGCTTGGGAATGTCAATTTTTCCAGAGTAACCTGGAGCTGGTTTAATCTAATAAAACATGATAGCTACAAATGAAAAACAACTCATTGATTGATCAATAGTCAATCATTAGCATCCCTGCTGAGACTAATGAAGTTACCCAATAGCCAGCACTGTACAAAGCACCAATTCCCAGAGCACTTCTCCTTTTCTTTCAACCCTCTCTCTCTCTCTGCTTCCACCTCCACTCCTCCTACAGTAAGCTTCGTCTTCTCCCTCCCGACTCTGGCTCCTGCTGCAGAGGCAGTGGGCTTCTTTTTTTATATATTTTTATTGATTTTAATTAGAAATAGATAACATTCCATACAGTCAAGTCAAATTTAACAAATTAACAGTAGAATTACCAGAGCCTACAAAAAAACTTGTACATCCATTCCACCTTAAAAAGCTTTGCACCTCTCCATCAGCATCTTTTGTCCTTTAAATGTGTTGATAAGCAGCAAACAGCAAGCAGTCTGCTATCACATCCCCCACCCCGCACAGTTTTCTCAGCTCAAGTCTGTTTACCTAATTGTCAGTTACTTAGAGTTGTATAGAGTGAGAAGTCAAACAAAATGACACCTTTTATAAATACTATATCGTCATTTGGAACACTTGCATTTCATGTGTGTTCCGTGTCTACAACGATCTATGCACAGTAAACACATCGTTAAAACCATCTGAATTGGAGTCAGCAGCTCTAACCAGTATACTACCCAAGAAGTCAGGACAACACGCAACGCTAACCTGATTTCTTTTTCTTTGGTTATAGTCTTGGAAAAAAGCACACTTGTTTTGTTACACTTATACCTTTTGTGAAAGTGTTTATTTGGTATTTGGACTTCAGGCTTCACACATTATACACTTCATGTCTACATTTTGTTATTTATTACTAAAACATGAAAAACATTTCTGTTTTAACTACGTGTTTACATAGATTGTTGTAGACATGGAACACACATGAGAGATGCAAAGGAATTTAAGGTGGGCCAGGAGTTTTTTCGTAGGCTTCGGGTATTCTAGTGTTAAGTAAATGAGCAATGATGTAAAAACTAGCATATTACAATTAAAAATAACATTTTTAATCCAGGCACTGACATACTGGCTGTTGAAATTCATCAATGTTATCCACCAAGGCAGATACGTTATAGTATAACATCCTGATTAATGTTAATATTCCTCCCTCAGAAAACAGGGACTTGGCAATAGAAATGATTCACTCTGTTGCAAACATTCCAAATGATGATTCCGAAAATAGTGATTTTAACCAGGGAACTTTCAAAGGAGGAGGAGGAGGTTGGGAGCATGCGCCAATTACAGCGTGTTGCTGCAACAACCACACTATGAACCACATGGATTGGAACAATGATAAATTACAATCATTATGTGTCATGTTCTACTCGTGGACTCAACAAATGGTATCTGCTTTATTCTAATTATGTTTTTAAATGCACAACAGGGCATTTCTGACCACAATCTGATTCAACTTATTTCCAACTACAAGCCTCTTATTAGATGGCAACAGCTCTCCTATCATTATCCAAACCAAAAGCTATTGAGTGTTTTTCTGGAGGGTGGGGGGTCAATAATTCTATTTCCTTGAATTTTTGTTAAGTCTTAATTTCTCCTTGGAGACAAATGAAATAGTACCTATCTATAAAGTTTTCAAGAAATAGAATAAATTACCTCCTTGACTTTGTGCTTGTTTGAATACAATTTAACTTATAATAAATAACCAGGAAAAACACTCCTCTATGTGTAAGTGGGTGGACCAGATGCACTTTTCAGGCATTGTTTTAGAAACCTCATGTGCCATCTTCCACTTTATAAAGAGTGCTGTGTAAGCAATTTGTCCCAATAATTTGCAAAAAGTCTTACAAACACTGAATACTATTACATTTAATCACTACTCTCTGGATTGTAGTATCTAAATCTTAACCAAACAAGCATGGCACTGGACTTTAAACCATTAGATTGCCAGTTTAGTCCCTATCCGTAACTCAGAGTGAGACCCAAAGTATATTACTTAACCAGAATCCGTGGACAATGTAAAAAGTTAAAAGGATTACAAAAACATATAATGTTTTCTTTTCTTTCAGGCTGCCTTGTAAAAAGCTAATGCATTTTTGTGATTAAAAGCTCCTCACCAGTTTGTTTCCTTGCAGTTAGTCCTTTGACTAACAAAACAGTTAATTGTTTGTAATGTTTAGATCTCCATAAAATACAGAAAGGTACATTACCCCAGTGCATGCATTTATTTGTCCATAATCCAACCTTCAAAAATCTTAGTATTAAAAGTCATAGTTAAAACCATGCTTACATTTATTTCATTTTCTGAATCTACTGAAGAGCACAGATACATAGCCTAACCCCTGCAAGTAAAACTCTCTCAAATCTAGAATATCATCAACCTTTTCTTCTTTGATGCAAATAAAAAAATAGTATTTTATTGCTAAAACATTATTTTACTGCCTTACGAGACTTTAAACTGTGAAATGAAAATGCTGCTGGTGATTGAGACAAAGTGAAATGATGTGTTTACTTCTATATTTAGGTAACCTAAAATAAAAAGTACCATGGTAGTCTTTTTAGAGCTCAACAACAAAGAGCAAAGCAACTAAAGATGACAAACTAGATGTATCAGTCTAATACAGTAAATAAGGTGAGAAGGTATGTGTTTGTTACAACTTCACAGGCAATACATTCACTTGGATGTGCACTTGACAGATATAGAACATTTGGGGCTATAAGGCCAAAAAGGCCTTACAGCTGATTACGTTAATATCACTGCTGAAGTGCATGGTTAGTAATGTTGCTAGGAGTTTAATTTTGATTTGAAAGCTTATAATCAGGCAGGATTTTTCTATCTCAGCTTTACCTAAATATTACTGCAATGACGACTAATACAAGTTCTTAACACAACAACAACCTCAGTGTCAATTAAAATTGGCAACATGTCCTCAAATATACCTCAACTGCTATTCCATTTACTTTATATAAGTGAACTGAAGTGTCCCAGTCTGTGTTTAGAAAGCATTTCAACTGATGACATCTGTGTCAAATGCTCATATACAAGAATAATCCTTGGAGTACTGTTTCAAACAATCAATACTATGCAGTATTGGTAATATTTTACATTAACTATACAAAATTTCTCCTTCCTCAGTTTCCACTTTCTTTTACAATTTTTTAACCAAAAGTGGACATCCATCTTCTGTCTAAAAACTTTATTTTTCTTAGTTTCTTTAACTACTTAAGTGGATTCCATAAAAGGAAACTGGCAAAGGCACAATTAGTTATTTCATCACTTTCTAGGTCAGTCCAGTTCACTCTGCACTCTACAGTGCTATACATTACAATCACTTGGAAAAGTTAAATTCAGTGTATATTGTGATAGGTTACAAGGTGCAGATTGAGCTCAGGCATGACACATAAAAAGAGATGGCTGTATTTATAGCTAGTAACCTATACTGGTAGCTAGAAAGACCATCTGAGTACTACTATTGGTAGGCCAAGATCCCTGTGAGGCACCACACCTTATAAATATTCATTCTACCAATCACCAAAAAGAGATTACAAAGATTTAGCAGGAGGATAGGTGATAGATAGGCATAGAGGAGGAGCAAGAACACAATGTACACACTAACAGGTGACAGACAAAGAGATGTTTCAGTTATCTTGTCAGAAATGAGGGTGTGTTAATAGGGATAGATGGACAAGCAGTGGGTAGTTTAAACAAATACTGCATGAAATGACAAAAAAAGCTAGCCATGGATTCAGATTCAAAGTGAGAAATAAAGAAAATGAAGAAATAAAGAGACAAAAAAAGGATATATCAATCAATTGCCACACTCACTTTACCAACTAAGGCATAGTCAGAATGAATCTCGCTCAAATAAAAGCAAGGTAAAGCTGTTGCTTCACTATAAATAGGGATGTGCTATGTGCAAGTGAAAAGGCTTGGAGATAGGGGAAATCACAGGCAAGTTTTTATGATAAACAGTAGTCCAAAGAGATATTTACAGTACATTTATTTTCACACATACAGCAGGTTAAGTCATTCACTAATGAGCAAAAATGGTTAATATGAAATGCACCTGCAGTCTTCTGTTTTTTTTATTTTTAGCACAAATGTTACTCTGGCTACTATAGTTCAACAAAAAATCCACTGCATAAAGTATTGATTGATTGACCTGCTAGTGTATGTAAACTCTATGAATCTTTCATGTAGAAAAAGAGACAAACCTAGTACCTACAGTCAAGGTGCCTTTTTCCACTCTACTTCAACAATTTCAGATATTTGTGGCATTATCCTAATATGCAGTATAGCTTTAAATTTTTGTTTATCTCATTCTAATTTTGCTTTCTAATGCTTCTTTTCTCTTCAGGGAAAATAAACCTAGGTTTAGAAAACAAAAGTCTATCTTGAGACATTATCAAGCCAGTTAAAATCCAAACCATGTCTGTGCTGCAATCTTTTGTGAACATGTCTCTTCAGTGAACAGTGGCTTGAAGAAAAATGAAACAGTGTCTAGACATGCATCTTTGTGTGTCCATTTTCTTTGTTCTTTCATTCTTTCAGGAGATGCAAAGCAGAATTCACTTCACAGCGTCAAGCCATCTGAATTTTCTCCTCTGTTTTCTGAGGCTTTGAAAAGTAATAATGTTGTTGATTATCATCAGATTGCAATGGTCATAAAATAATAGCTGACCTGCTTAAAAAGGGCAGCTTTTTAACTTACAAGTAATTTGTCTGCAAGTTTGACCAGTTCCCATACAGTTCAAGATAACATTGTTAACAATTATAAAACAAATGTGATGTAAGAATGTAAAGAATATAACAGATAAATTGCTTTATTTTTGCCATAGGTGCTATGTGAAATTTAACGATTAGCAAAAAAAAAAAAATCTAACAAAGATTTACAGTTTAACTTTATGTAGACAGTAAAAAGGAAATTAATAAATAACACATAAAGGGAGGACTGAATAATTTTTTGACATAACAGGACATACCAGGAGCAATGTCTGTCAAATTGCTTTTACTGGCCAGTGGCTTATATTTTTTAATCTACTTTGGAGTAGTGTCTGTATTAGTAAGGCACAATTAGGCAATTTAAATATAAATAAAGGCAAGAATTACATTGTAAGTAATATTACAATGTTATGTACAAGAATAGTGGTTGCAGTCATATAATTACATCAGTATTGTAAAGTTTCTAATAATGTTAAATATTTACTACTTGTATGGCCTGTATGAATACCATCCTCAAATCTGACAGCATTTTAGTAGAGATCAGGTTTTCCCTCGGCTTATTTCTCATCTCGGACTGCACCTACGCAGTTGCCCTAACAGCACCTTCAGAGATTAGAAACATGTGTCCTAACTGGATGAACAAAAGAACATCTGTAAGTGGGGCAGATAGCATTGCCTACAAAAGGCACACTCAATGAACACTGTCAAAGTATTGCAACAGGTTACATCTGCATAAATAATTTAAATGTTAATAATCAGTATTTTGTTAAAATGAACATTTCTTAGACTATGATGATTTCAAAGAAAAAACTTTAAGAATACATTTAATAAAGTTGTCAAGTATACAGACAGAAAAATGTTTGACAAGTTTAAATAGTTTACATAAAGCCATCTCCATGGTGTATTATAAATTGTCACATGCCTTTACTTGAGGCAATTTATGACCTTGTGATGTAGTATTACGTTTGTTTAAAAGCAAGCAGGTTAAGCAAATATTCAAAGTTGACAAAGTCAGCGGGTTGGAATTGAACTAACAACTTTCTTTCCTTCATGTTCAAAGCTTTAACTCCTATGCTACATGAAGTAAACTAAAAAACAGTTGAATTATATTCACTTATTAAATAAGCAAAAATCATTAAAACTTGGCACAATATTGTGTAACTACAATGAACTGTCTAGCACAGTTTATTGGGCTATTTTGGTTGTGTATTTGGTGTTAACATCTGTGAAGACTAGAAAATACACATTTGCAACTATTGGTCTAGGCCAGGCCTATTCAAATGGCAGCCTGCAGGCCACACGTAACCCAGAAGCAATATCTGAGTGCCCCTGTCCATGGTCGCTCCATGGCTCTAGACTGCAACTAATATGGTCGCAAATGTGACCAAAAATTGGCTTTGGCAATTACAACAACAACAACATTTATTTATATAGCACATTTTCATACAAACAGTAGCTCGAAGTGCTTTACATATTAAAGAATAGAAAAATGAAAGACACAATTATAAAACAAAATAAATCAACATTTATTAACATCGAATAAGAGTAAGGTTCAATTCCTCATTCAATTATCATTCCTACTTAGTTCTCTAGTGGCGAATTAAATCATTGAAACTTTAAACTATTATATTGACAAAATATTAAAAAAAATTTTAAAAAAAGGCAATTTTTTTATTGTCGAGTTGATGTGCTGTTAACATATGTGTCAGTACAGGATGGCTCCCTTTGCATATCCCTGAGCCGCATAAAGTCGAGTTTACATCCCGTAATGTGTGCGAGAGAGTTGCAACAAAAATGACATCAGACTTGGAGACACATGTGGGAAAATATTTATAAGTACACTTTGCTGCTGACAGGACGGCATTGAATTTCAACACAATTGTGCCAGAATAATGAACAAAGGGCTGAAGATGATGCAACCTGTCATCACAACAAAAGTTAGGCATGCAAAACATTTGAAATTCCTCTGCCCATCATACAGGTCCCCTGTTATGAAGATATCTGTGCACCGTGAAACACAGTTGTCATTTCTGATTTCATGCAGGCACACTAAGGTTTGATTGTCTCCGATCTCCTTGTGTTTACACATCTTTGCATGTTTCTCTTTTGATTTAACGCATACTCCATGCAAAATGTTGCCCTGTCCGTTAGTAAACATGTACGAGCAGTCGCCTGCCCACTGTTTTGTCATGCACACAATGTGATAAAGTCTGCGTTTGAAGGTTGCATGTGTATCTCTGTTGTTTTACTGGGCTGTTCTGTGATTGATGGCAGACAGTAAACTTTGTTAAAATGGTATAAAAAAATGGCATCTCGTTAGTTGTTACTTCAGTCATTTTGGCATGTGCGCTATATGTTCTGTTACCAGTAAATTCTTTAATGGGTACTCGTCAACAAAGAAACATGGAAAATAAGATTTAGTAAAAAATAATAATAGTAATAATTATAATTAATAATTAATTACTTGACACACAAGAACTAATTATGAAGACATTTTAAAGACAAATCATTAAAATAAGCGTACTAATCCACTTTCACGCCATACATGGTGCCTTGCCCTTAAACATTTTCTCAGGTAATTTTTTTTCTGGAGGACGAATTTCCACGGGAAAAACAACTCAAATTTAAACTCTGTCATGTGAGTGATTAAAGCTGTGTGAATGAAATAGTTCAAGTTCTATGAAAAAAAAATCCCTTGCCTGTCACGACCACCCCATTAAATTAGGGGACAATCTCATATTTCAAAAGGGAAACCAAAATTATTGCTAATACTGTGCACTTGTTTTGATTTTATGCACTTTGAGATGTGCCTGGGTCTCATCTGAGCAAAATGTTTACTTTTTAATTTCAAAAGTAGAAAAAAAGATTCCGTTAAAATATATATTAGTTATATAATTTTGTTATATACATTTTTGATGTGCCTGTGTCAGAGAGAGGTTTGGAGTGTGCACCTGGATTGTGACCCGAATGTGGCAGGTGACACCTCAGCACCACACTGGAACAGTGTGAGGTTTTTATGGTGGCTGGACTGCCAATCCTGCCACCAACACCCAAGTTTTCCAGGACCTATTTGCAGGGCTGGATATAGATTAATGTCATACCCAGGACGAAGCATTTGCAGGTTAAGGGCCTAGCTCAAGGGCCCAGCGGAGTAGAGTCACTTCTTGCATTTACGGGATCTGAACCAGCAACCTTCCGAACAAATAACTTGCTTAACTCACTATTGTGATATATGGCCGGCCGTTCATCCTGGCCAATACCCCCATGTCGCCAGGTGGAGCCCTACCTGCAGCACGGAGGTGCCCCGAATGCCAGCAGGGAATTATGGACATTGGAGTTTTCCTCTACAGCCCTGCTGGATACCAGGGGGGCCGCTAGAAGGCGCTGCACGGAGGAGCAGTGCTTATTTGCCCTGCAACCCCAGAATGACATGCTTCCAAGGACTTTTTATCTGATTCGGAAGTGATAGGTGGTCACATGGACTGAAGGATGGGGAACACTTCCGGGTAAGGGACTATAAAGGATTGTGGGAAATCCCCAGACGGTGAGCCGAGCTGGGTGGAAGGGTGGCAACACGTCCGGGAGTAGGAGGATTGTGGTTTATTGAGAATTATTGTATTGTTTATATGAGTATTGTGGAGAGGAGGGTGCTTTGTGCACTGTTATTAATAACAAAGTCAACTTATTGGACTTTTATCTGGTGTCTGGCGTATAGTCTGAGGGTTCAAGGGAGCGACAACGCCCCCTATCTGTCACACTATATAATAGGTAGTATGGGAAATTTAAAAAGCAACACAACCCCATTTGACAAGTTTAAGGTAAAGTATATGCTGCTTGTAATTTCCTAGACCTGTACATCCATTCTGCATATCAACTATGTTTGTTCAGCTTGTTAAGTCAAAATTATGTTAAACTTATTTATAGTCTCTTTGTGACCATTAAGACTAGTTTCAAGTAACGGATTAATAAAGGTGTGTAATAGATGTATAAATTCCTTGCATGGACTACAAATGGAAAAATAGCCCACCAGTTAGTGAATCCAGGAAGAATGATAATGGGAAGCTAGTTGATAAGCCCAAAAATGTCACAATACACTGTATACTGTTGCATACAAATACATTACAATAACTGTATATTTTCACCTGAAAAAAAAAGTAATTCAACAAATGGTGAAAACAATTACTTTAAAACAGATAAATACATGTACACTTATATGTTAGCAGTGTTTCAGCTGATACATTTTATGATAAATTGTTGTACTGCTGTAAAATCACAATGACACAGAATTCTACATTTGTATAAAATAGGTACATCTGCATAAGGAATGCTCACTTTGCAGCACACACACAGAAAATTGTTCCTGATGAGCTCCACACCATATCTCTGTGGGGATACAAAAACTTAAGATTGTTACCAAACTCTTTTTTTTCTTTTTTTTTGGTTATGGAAGCTGATTTATTGTGGGTTCTTTTCCATAGACTGGCTTCACCTGACAACATGAAATGCTTCTGTTGTATGTTGAATTAATTTCAATGTATAAATCTAATGCCTTTTATTTCCTTGATTAAGTTTTGCTAGTTTTATGCAAGTATATACATTAAAGCATATAAATTGTGTCATATATTGTAGTTGAACAAATATATCTCCCAACTTATATTGGGGTGTAATTGACATAAATATAATATGTATATTAAGTACTTAAATAAAGAATGACATAATATTAATTATCGACTTAAATGCATTAAATGTATTGATATTGTAGACGACTGGCATTATCCATTTTACCAGACTGGAACCTGAGACCTGGCTTAGCAACTGTTGCCAGACACTCTTATTGCTAGATAAAAGACTCATTTTGCCTGACTGGGCAAGACTGACTCCCTTTCAAATGCAGCATCTGCTCAGATGATCGATTCCAAATCACAACCAGGGATATCTCTAAGTTGCAAAATGGACCATACATCCAGGATGAGTGACACTGATGGACAGATGGTTGCATGTACATTTCTGTTGTTTTACTGGGCTGTTCTGTGATTGATGGCGGACAGTAAACTTTGTTAAAATGGTATAAAAAATGGCATCTCGTTAGTTGTTACTTCAGTCATCTTAGCATGTGCGCTATATGTTCTGTTACCATTAAATTCTTCAATGATGGACAGAACTTTGCACCACTGGTCAACCAAAAAGACGGATTTACGGTATGTGCACCCAAGAAACCAATGACACAACCTCTACTCCCCCTTTTAAAACCCTTGTAACACCCTAACTTATTGCTTTTCTCTCACTATGCTATGGCTTGACCTAGCCATAATTTGGCAGACTATAGCCAGAAACCATAACTAAAAGAGTGTGGTTGCAATAGAGGTCAAAGCAATCACTTTACTCCAGAGGGCAACCATGCTGGACGGAAAAAGTGGAATACTTGTCTGTGCTGGAGTCTGGCCAAGGTTGCCATTTGTCCAACCTTGCTGAGGGATATAGAGGACAAAATCAAAAGATAGTCCATATGTAAACCACTCTATCCCCTTGCTAACAACAGTCACTGACTGATCAATATTTGACTTAGCAGGCATAACTTTGCTAGCATCTGATGACATTTTGTATAAAACCCTTGAAGACAAGATACCAGAAAGTGTGACCAAAGACGAAGAAGGAGATCTCCTTAACAAGGAAAACAAAGCATGCTGAAAAATCCTTTAACCTGTCTGGAGAAAGCCAACCAGGAGAGGAACCAAGTATCACTCACCTCAAACCATAAGTAGGCCTATATTTTGATTCTGAGAGCCATTAACTGTAATTTAATGGACTGGACAAAGTCAACTAATGTACTATGGAATCAATGTTAACAGTAAATAAAGATAAACTTATGAGGGATAAGTTCTGGCTATTATAATGGTAGTGGTCCCTGAGCCAGGGCAAATGCTAGATGTTGTGAGCAAATGAGCGCCACTTGCCAGCAATAGAAGCTTCAAAACCAGCCAGAGAACTTATCCATCTTAACCTCATGAATTGAAAATTCAGGATTCATAAGTCATGAGCCTTTTCTTATAAGAGAGGAAAGTGGGGTATAAGCAGTCGGATTGAATCAATGAGCGGTGCCAGAAATGGAAAAAAGGGGAGGAGTGTGGTACAGCAAGTAAGAGCTGACAGAGAGTAAGTCTTGGTTTTGTAAAAGATGTTGAACGGCTCTTCCAGTGGGAGTAAAAGAAATCAATGCAGCTCAGTGAAGGTGTGCCCCACTGCCAGAAAAGTGGGGGAAATTGTATATAGTTCAATTAACTATTTCTTTAAAGCCAATTCTGTCCAATGCCATCTTTCCTCCCTCATTCTGAACCTCCTAACCTAATAAACTGTTCTTTTTTTCTTGTTTTACTTAATCATCTGGCTCATGTCTTTTTTTCCTTTACCCATGAATAAGTCACTACAATCTTCTTCTTCCTCTTTTGGCTGTTCCCGTTAAGGGTTGCCACAGAGGATCAATAATTTTTCACAATTTTATACAAAATATACACTTATGAACCCAATACTAAGAACAAGCAACGTCTCAACTGTAAAAATTACTTTGCAATTACTCAGGAAAAATTTCTGGACATTAGGATGCCAAAATCTGTCCAAAATGAATCAAACACATAAGGTCTCATCTTGTTAGCAATGCTTATTAACGCAGACACCACCAGATTTTTTAGGTTAGTCTGAACCAAAAACCAACTATGTTTTTATAGTTGTATATTTTAGAATTTGTTTAAATAGCATTTTACATAATACTTACACATTTGATACCAACACTTTATTTTGTCCAACGCTAAGATTTCTGTAGAGTCAAAAATATTATCTGGTTTAACACCACTAAAAAACAAATAAAACTAAACACCATTACCTTGTTTCTTCAGCCATTTTACTGCAATTTAATGACTGCATGTATTTTCTGTAAGTTCCTTAATTTGACCTCAGCACTGTTAACTTTTTTTTTTTTTTTAAACTTGTTTATTTATATATTGAAAGAATTTTTCCAGAAGCAAAACTCAGTTTCACAAAAGCTACTATAACAGTTAAATAGGTGAGAAAATACAAATCCAGCCTCTTGATAAGAATGCAAAGCTTTGTCATACATTGATTATATTTTAGGTTGTAAAAATAAAATATATCCCTCCTGTTATGCAAATACACAAGCAAATGTAACATTTTGTATACTTTGATAATTTCAAAATTGTGACCAGAAAACAGATAACAGGGACCACATTTTTACATTCAATACCAAAGTCTTCACAGACAGCTATTTTCAAAAAGCATGGAAATGAATTCTTTATTTGATTGACCATATAATCTATTAAGGACTGCCCCTACAATGTCAAAATTTATATCTCTGTCCTATATCAAGTAATACCTGAGTAATATCTCCAACACTCAACAATTTATTCAGCACCAAGGTTTCCTATTATTCCTCATTATATCTCCCAAGGTTCCTCTTCCAAAATATTATCTAAAACCTGAACACCGTGATTTATTGCAAACTACAACCACAACATTTCTCAGATTGCCTTGTTTTCTTAGAAAGTCAATGGATGCAAGATTTACGTTTAAAGGGATGAATTTAAATTAGGCATTGGATTTTTACAAGTTTATCTTCATTGCCGGACAATAATAATAATAACCTAACCAACCTAATAACAATAAGGTGTTATTTTGCTTGACTTGCCTCTCCATTGCCAAAATATAATACTTTACAGCAGAGCTTCTTAAGTTCAGTTCCTGGTCCCCACTATGGCTGCTGGTTTTTGCTCCAACCATTTGAACAATTGGTGAGTCCTATGATGTGATATATCATCTGTGTGATTCCACCACATTTCAAAGATGTTTGTGTAGATTCCAATAAACCCACAAGTCAATCAAAAGCAGTAATGGTATTAATAAAATATAAGTTTTTATGTGGTCTGCTCTATATCACTTTTAATATCAGTAAAACTAGGGGAATTCGCCCCCTGCTCGCTTTGCTTGCCAAAGGCCTGCGGTATGCGCCAGCCACTTCGCGTCTCTGCTGCTCAAGTCGTGAAGAGGGGAGCTGAACGCACCCCAAGGAGATGCGGTTGCTCCCTCGAAACCCTCTCTTAAACGGTGATACAATGGAAAAGAAATACAGTTTTTTTTTATCTCCTCTTTGCTCGATCTGCTGCTGTCGCCACCACTGTGCCGCGTGATCTGCATCTCGCGCAACGCTTCGAACATTTAAAAGCCTGTAAAGCAGCTATCCTTTTGTCTCACTGGCTTGTCTCACTTCTCCCCCAGACATCCTCTGCTCCTGTTGGGGCTACCGCTCCCGAGGCATGCCCCATGGAGAGGAAAATTTTCTATTCTTTTAATTGAGAGATGGAACTGTCCCCTCTGACTACACACAGAGCTCGATTGACTCCTGAAAGAGACTTATGTTTGTTTGAAGTGTTTTGATAACGTTTCTGTCTCTAAAACCTCCTGTGTATCTGTGCAACTCTGTGACCCATCGTGACAGCGTATGTGGATTTCACTTTCACCAAACAACAAATCTTTTAATTCTCCCGGATATGCCTCTTCATTGGGAAGAAACACTACTTTTCCCTGATGGCAACATGAATTAAGCAATCTACAAGTCTCCGACTTAAAAGTTTAAATCAAAACAATATATTCAATCTCTTTTCACTGTTATTTCACAGAGTAATACTTTCAGTTTGCTTGTGCTAATGCGATCTTTAATATAATTTTTTTAAGACTTTTAAATTTTAGTACTTTCATTATCTCTAACCTGCTCTGCATGTGTATTGCGCCAATGTTTTTGAATTCTTTACAACGTTCTACTTGTCATCTATTGTCATTTATTTCCAGACCCGGGTGTGGAATAAATCTCTTGGTACAAAATCTTGTCTTGCAGGATGTGAAAATGTCTCTCTCAGAAAATCACATCTGGTCCCAGGATTTTTTTTATTATAATAGAGAAATATTTGTTTTGCAAAACATATATGCCAAGGCAAGCAGCCTGTCAAAGATGAATTTAATAAAAGAAGATTCAGATTCCACATACATTGAGCCAACTACAACAAAAGGCTTATGACCATTGGATAGCTGATGTTTATAGCATTCAAATGATATACAGTGAACCCTCGTTTATCACGGTTAATCCGTTCCAGACTCAACCGTGATAAATGATTTCTCGCGAAGTAGGATTCTTTATTTATAAATCGAATATTTTTACAGTAAGAGTATAGAAAACCTGTTCACAACCTTCTAAATACGTTTTTTAACATTATTAGAGCCCTCTAGACATGAAATAACACACTTTAGTCACCATTACACTCGTATTACCCAATATATTAGATAAAATAAAGAGAAAATAAGACATATTAGACGTTACAAATATCATATTATTACTAGGCTCACCCGCCTTTTAAGGCGACCGACTTTTATCCTCAATTTGTATGCGCTCCATGTGTACATCAGGCATGTAAGTGTAGGGAATGATAACATTAAAGTGCCCATTCATAACATCTCCCGAAAACCTACGTTTTTTTATCCCATCAAGTGCCTGTCCAAAGTCGTACAATGTCAGCCCGAATTTGTACCGCTAAAGACGGAGTTTCATGCACTAAATAAGCTATAGATGAGAATAAGCATGCACCATCTCCCCTGATATTTACTACGCGGTGAGGCATTTGTACTCCATCAACATTAATTATTTCCAGAGACATAATTTTGTCTATTTTTCCAGCGCATCGTGCACAAAAGCAAGGGAACGATGGGAGCACCAGAACTCTGCTCACATCGCATTGCTTCGTACTGCAAGCCGCAAGTAGTAAGTCTGTGATAAGCGGAATATCGCTACGCTTTGCACTCACGGGACGGAAGGACAATCCCGAAAGCTTTTATATAGTAGATTATTGTACTGTACATTTAATTACACACACACACAGTTCTTACACACAACCACTAACCTATGAAGGCACAACCTCAGTAGGAGAGTCTTCAGGTGGTGCAGTATCTTCAGCAGGTGCATCGTTGTCTTCTTCCGCTGAAGGAGTACTAAGAGTAGGCAGTGGGTATCTGGGTGCGCGGCTGAAGAACATCTTGATAGGCAGTTGCTGGCGCTGTCTTTTCATATATGTGAGGAGGCTTTTGTAGGGTATTGCTATCTTTGATCATATCCAAGAGTTTCACCTTCTCCTGGATAGTAAGCATCTTCCTCCGGCACTTAGTTTTATTGTCAGAAGGCTTAGAAAAAGCAGCATATTTAGGAGCCATCGTGGGGCTTAGATAAAAGTTCTCAGAAAGCGCATACGTAGTGACGTAAGCATGTATGAGAGAAAATCGCGATAGAGTGAAGCCGCGAAAGTCGAAGCGCGATATAGTGAGGGATCACTGTATAGCTGACTATAATTGGTCATTCATGCTACATGTCACAGATATGTGAGAAAGACAGACAATAAATTGCTTGTACAACAACTTTTACACACCATTATGCACAAGTGTCTGTCAGAGTGCATAGGGATTGTTTGGTTGATGTGCAATTTAATATTTGTACTGGAGAAAAGTATGGTACAGGAATTCCAGAAAAGTAACAGTGTTACGTGCATACATATGTAATATGATGACCTCAAGTCAATACTGATCACTGCTTTGATTTTATGGGCTTATTAGAGAGCTCCTAGTATAACTCTGAAGCATCACTGCGTGCGTTTTTACAGTTCAACCACCATTGGTTCAATTACCATATCCAGAAGATGTCAGCTGTAGGTTTTCCCTGTGTTAGTTTCTGAACAGTGCTCTTCCAGTTTCCACGTATAGTACCTTCAACGTACCTGCTCGTAGTTTCACGTGTAGCCCCAGTCAGCTGAATGTCACTGACTCACGCCACACAATCCTTCAAGAGGGCCCACTCTTTGACTGAATGTACTTGTATCGTGCAGAGCCACCGCTACTCACCGTTTCATGTGGGATACCTCATCCTTTACCAAATCAATCAAATGTCACTGTTCCACTCTGCGGTACTGAGTATGTTAGTTTTCGACTAGTATGCAAAAAATTGACTGTTTAGGTTGACTGGACAGTCTATATTGGCCCTATGTGAATGGTTTAGATGTGTGTGTGGGTGTGGGTGTGTGTGTGTGTGTGTGACTAGCTCTAGGGCCCTGTCCAGAGCTGTTTTCCACTCTACCTCCATCCCATGACCTGCAAGAAGGTTGTATGAAAATGTATATACTGCATGTACTTAGTTTATTCTAAAAATGAAAGAAAAATACATTAAACCTCTGTGGGGCAACTGCAACAGGAGGCAAGAGAGGACATGTGAATTGCAGCACAAAAACCCCAATCTATTGTACTAAATGTAATGTTACTCTGCGTCTAGTGGTAAACAGAAATCATTTCAAGGGCTGACATGAAAAATAATTTTAAAAGTAAAGATTTAGATGAGCACATAATGATACTTACACAGTTACAAATTAACTGCAACTACAAAACTGGTTTTAAGGAATGTTTAGGTGCAAGAAACTAAATGTTCCCAAAATGGGACACAAAATGTTTACAAATGGGGGACACCTTTTGCCAGATATTGTCATTTTTCAGCGTTATGGGATATGAAATCTAAACTTGGCTCAATGATAGGTGACAGAAGATTGATTTAAGGGTTGTGCATCATAAACGGTCATTGTTATGTACTGTAAAATACAATTTTTTGGAAGGAAACTGCTAAAATGCCTAATTTCTGTGTTTTATTTAGTTGATACTGGTGTGAAATAAAGATTTTTATTTAAATATAGAGACTTTCTTTTAAAAATTTGTAGTGTTGTGCTCACAACTCTTCAGCTGTTAATTTTTGGGTAAATAAAGGGGTTAAGCTGTAATTGACCTGATTATTTAATTGTGCATCTTTTTTTTTCTTCCATTATTTTTACTTTAAGAAAAGCTCAGTAGAGTAAGAATAATCTTTATGATAAATGTAGACATTTTGCATTTTGGCTATAGGTTTAAATGCTTAACTCTCTTTTGTCACTTTCCTTTTCAGTTTTTTTCTGCTTTCTTAATTGTATCCTAATAATGACAATTAACAAGAACAGGGATGGACACCAGGGCAATAAACATTACTTTTGTGTCAGACTCACCAGAACACCTGAAAAACCAAAATAAAAAATTCTCCTTCTTCTTCTTGTTAGGGGTTGCAACAGCAGATCTTCTTCTTCCATATCTTTCAGTACTCTACATCTTGTTTTGTTATACCCATCACCTGAATGTCCTCTCTTACCACATCCATAAACCTTCTCTTAGGCCTTCAGCTTTTCCTCTTCCCTGGCAGCTGTATCCTTAACATACATTAATTAACAAATACATCTGACAAAAGTAACTTTCATCTTACCCCCTTGACCAGTTCTTACTTTCTTTACTTTTCAACGTCAGAATAAATTTTTACCATTTTTCTTTGCAGATTCACAATGATGCAGCACTTTATTAACTTACAATAATAATGCTTGCTAAATCCAAATAAAACTTTCAGTTTTGTCATTTTTGGATTGATGCTAAACCACCCAAAAATGAAGAGAACATTAAAATTATACTCAAACTCTGAATAGACAATTAAATTCAGAACCTGTGAAGTTTGAAGACACTAGCATTAGCCACTATGCCTCCATGCATCATATTATACGGTATTGTACTGTATCACATTTAACAATAGAATCCCTGATGCCTACGAAAAAATAACTCGTAATCCCGGGCCACCTTAAATTCCTTTGCACCACTCCATTTGCGTCTTTTGTTTTGTAAACGTGTTGATCAGCACGAGCAGCAAGCAGACTGCTATCCCATCCCCCACAACGCCACAGCTCAACTCAGGCAAAAAGTTCTCCCAGCTCAAGCCTGGTTTATCTGGGTGTGAGGTACATGGAGTTGTAAAGGGTAAATAATATATTGTTATTTGGAACACATGCATTTCATGTGTGTTCCGTACCTATAAAAATCTATGTAAATGTAAGATAACAGGAAATGTAAGAAATGTTGAACACATACCTAAGATAGTACTATTACATTAAAAAAGTTTCTAATGACAAAATTATGACATGAAGTGTATAATGTGTAAAGACTTAAGTCCAAATATTAGATAAACACTTTCACAAAAGGTACACATGTAACAAAACAAGTGCGCATTTATTCAAGAATATAACCGAAGAAAAAGAAATCAGATTAATACTGTACAAAAGTAAACCAACTGAAAATATCATAACCAAGTGTTTACATTGCAGTGTAGCACAACAAAGGCTCAACACAAGAATCAACTTTGCCTAGGTTTCCTGTTCACTGCAGCTCCAATCTTGTTGCCTGCATGATAATATAAGCTAGAACCAATCGGCAATCATGATGTCATAAACGCCATGTCAATGGACAAGTAAGCAATTGGGCTACAAAATTTTACAGACAGTTTCAGGAAATGTCGGAAAAACATCAGGGGAGTAAAACCAGAACAAGACAGGATTCAACCTTATTGCTGGTGTTTGTAGAAAACCAATATTAATTTGTAAACACTGACATACAGAAAGATACCATTCTCCACTGCTTTATTTATTTATGATTATTTCCACTCTCTTTGTTTAATCATTTAATTTTATTTAAGCTCTTTTTAGGTTGCATTGTTCATTTACAATTGCAGTGTCCTGTACTGCATTGTTATATACACTACAGTGCAAACTTAATAGTTCAGCAAACACAACTTGATGAAGGCCTGGCACATAGTGCCACTGTGATGACACATACACACTGTGCTGACAGCTTTTAGATTTTAAATCATATGCAAAAAATAGCACACTTCCTCCTTTTGAAGAGGAATAAACAAAGATATAATTGCACTCCCCCAAAAAAAGAAAAAAAATTAAACACTTGGTCTTTTTCATTATGAAGTGATCAAAAAAGTGGATTGAAAATTTCATCACTTCATATATTCATTATATTTTATTCACCAAGCCCTACCCCACCTCATTTTGTAAACAGAAACAAGAACATTTGATGTTTCTCTCCGTGCACAAGACCACCATGCTCTTTTTTGTGATCAAACTAGTATTTGCATTTAATAAGAAAAAACAATAACCATAAAAATAAAACAGTAGTAACAGTAAGCAATAATACTACCCCAGTGCCTAAGACCACTATTTATTGGAGTTCAAAGGTTTACATTAAGTATGTCTAGAATCATTCTCCATGCATTATCAGTCTGAAATTAAAAAGGCATACTTGATTTTAAACTGTTGTTTTTCTTACCATTTTGAAATATGTACTAAAAATGACATATTGACAGTGAATCAGTGTTATAAAAAGCAGACCAGTAAGTATTGTTTGCTATTAGCATATTGTCCTACCAATATTATTATACTGAAACTCTATAATTCACATCAAAGACAATTTGTGGGTAAGATGTAGGCAGAGAAACAAAGTACATACTGTATAAGATTCGAAAGTAAGGGGTGACATGTTAGATCATAAAAGTGACAAACACCTCATTAATATTTGCTTAATTACAAGTCTGTTCAGTGAAAACACGCAGATTTAAAAATATTTAAAATTGTAGTAAGTACGCTTATTATCCAGATGAGTCTCAAGAACTTAAATTATCTAGACCACTCTTTTAACAAGTTTGTATCTTCATTTAAATTAAGCTATCAATGTTTCAGTTTCTGTTGTAAACTATGTACAGTCAGGTCCATTTGGACAGTGACACAATCTTCATAATTTTGATTCTGTACGACACCACAATGAATTTGAAATAAAGGAACCATTATGTATTTTAAGGGTAGAGTTTCAGCTTTAATTTAAAGGGTTTTCTAAAACTGACGGCGATTTTTCTGCTTTTCCCCCCACCCCCCTTTCCAAAGGCTCAAAAGTATATGGACTGTAGATGCCACAGTGGCTAGACAGGCATCCCAGACAGATGATGGGAGGCAGCTAATAGGTAAACAGGCATCGTTAGATGGTAGCGGCCCTGGATAGTGGTGCCCAGTATGGAACCAGTAAGGCATGCTGGGAAGTGTAGTTCCGCAACAACACAGCCCTGCTGGAGCTCCTGGGTGCCACAAAGGGCTGCTGCAGGGAAATGCACTGCCTAAAATGGGACTTCCATATGACTCCGGAAGTACTTCCATCGTGCACCTGGGACTTGGGGTGTGTTCATGTTGGTTTCCATTGCAGGACATTTGACTGACAAGCTGTTCCAAAGGCATGTGTGAGCAGGTCCCTCATTATTTCATTAACTATTAAGCAGGTAAAAGGTCTAGAATTGATTCTAATCATGGAATTCATATTTGGAAGCTATCACTGTTAACTCTTTAATATGAGGTCCAAACAGCTGTCCATGTAAGTAAAAACATTCCAGCATTAGGCTGAGAAAACAAAACAAACCGTTTAGAGAGATAATAGAAATATGAGGAGTGGTCAAATCAACCATCTGGTACATTCTTAAAAAGGAGGAACACATTTGTAAACTCAGCCTCACCAGAAGGTCAGGAAAACCACAGAAGACAACTGTGTTGGACATCTTCAGAATTCTGTCCTTGGTGAAGATTAACCCCTTCACAACATTTAGCCAAATCAAGAACACTCTCCGGGAGGTAGGCCTATAATTGACAAACTCTACAATCAAGAGAAGATGTCATAAAAATAAAGACAGGGGGTCTACCACAAGTACAGGTAGGACAGATTAGACTTTGTCAGAAAACAAATTTTTTAATAGTCTGTCCAGTTCTGGAACAATTTTCTTTGGACAAAAGAAAATAAGATCAACATATACTAGAATGGTGGAAAAAGAAGAGTACAGAGAAGAGAAAAAATGGCTCTTGATCTGACGAATACTACATCATCTGTGAAACATGGTAGAGGCAATGTAACCACATGTGCATACATGACTGACATTGGAAGTCGGTCACTGGTGTTTATTGATAATATGACTGCTGGCAGAAGCAGGAGGATGAATTCTGAAGTGTATATGGCTATATTATCTGCTCAGATTCAGCCAAAATGTTGCAAAACTTAAAGGACAATGCTTCACAGTACACATGGACAATGAGCCAAAACATCCTGCGAAAGCAAACCAAGAACTTTTCAATGCAAAGTAGTACAATATTCTTCAATTGTCAAGTCAATCAACTGACCTCAACCCAATTGGACATGCATTTCACTTGCTGAAGACAAAATTGATGGCAGAAAGTTCAAACAAGCAGCAAATGAAGACAGTAGAAACCCAGGACTTGGATATTACCATGGGTTCCAGGTTTCAGACAGTATTTGATTGTAAGGGATTTTCAATCAAATACTGAAAATAAATATTATATTCTTGATTTTGTTAACTTGTCCAAATACTTTAGAGCACCTGAAAACATGGGGGCCATGTAAAAAAATGTCTGCCTTTTCTAAACTGCTCATAACAATATTTTTGTTAAACCCCTTGAATTAAAGCTGAAAGTCTATACTTCAATCATATCTTGATTTCTTTGTTTTACATCCATTGTGGTTGTGTATAGAGCCAAAATTATGAAAACTATGTCATTCGCTAAATACTTAAGGACCTGAGTGTATGCAAATTAAAACATTATGATAATCCTAAACAGCAGATACTAAATACCCGCTCAAATTATGCATAGTAGCTATAAATAGCATTCTCTGCATTGGATTTTTTTATGTTTTTAATATAATACAGCATGGAAGCAGAAAAAGTGGTATGCAAGGTAAGGAAATGGCCTTTAACCCAAAAGATACAAAGTCCAGCTCACCACTTCTAACTCACCTACTCAGTAAACCATAGGACTGCTGGACTGAAGTATTACCATTCATTGTGGATATTTAGATGAAAACAATAAGAGCTTTTAACATTAACAACAGTAATCTTGTAGTTCTTCAGTATATTTTCAATTAATTTTAGAATTAATTTAATTAACTCTACCAGTACTGTTAGCCAACAGGGTGCTGGCGGAAATTGGGATACTGTTGGCCGAAGAAGAAGAAGAAGGTGAAGAAGAGGGGGGACACGTGTGAGGAGGAAGGTAAAGAGAGTGGAACTGAGGGTAGGAACTTTGAATGTTGGCAGTATGACTGGTAAGGGGAGAGAGAGTTAGCAGATATGATGGAGAGAAGGAAGACTGATATATTGTGCATGCAAGAGACTAAATGGAAGGGGAGTAGGGCCAGGTGGATCGGAGGTGGACTCAAATTGTTCTATAATGGTGTGGATGGGAGGAGAAATGGGGTAGGGGTTATTCTGAAGGAACAGTATTTCAAGAGTGTTTGAAGTAAAATAGAGTGTCAGACAGAGTGAGGATTATGAAGCTGGAAATTGGAGGTGTGATGATGAATGTTGTTACTGCATATGTCCCGCAAGTTTTGTGTGCAATGGATGAGAAAGAAGAGTTTTGAAGTGAGTTGGATAAAGTGATGAACAGTGTAACCAATGGACAGAAAGTGGTGATTGGAGCGGATTTCAATGGACATGTTGGTGAAGGGAACAGAGGAGACGAGGTGGTGATGGGTAGGTATGGTGTCAAGGAGAGGAATGAAGAAGGTCAGAGGATAGTGGATTTTGCCAAAAGGATGGACATGGCTGTGCGCGTATTTTAAGAAGAGGGAGGAACATAGCGTTATGTACAAGAGTGGAGGAAGATGCACAGGTAGATTACATCCTATGCAGAAGAGTCAATCTGAAGGAAACTGAAGACTGCAAAGTGGTGGCAGGGAAAAATGTAGTTAAGCAGCATAGGATGGTGGTCTGTAGGATGACATTGGAGATCAAGAAGAGGAAGAGAGTGAGGACAGAGCCAAGGATCAAATGGTGGAAGTTGAAAAAGGAAGACTGCAAGGTTGAGTTTAGGGAGAAGGTGAGACAGGCACTGGGTGGCAGTGAAGAGTTACCAGACAGCTGGGCAACTACAGCAGATGTAGTAAGGGTGACAGCAAGAAGGGTGCTTGGCGTGACATCTGGACAGAGGAAGGAGGAAAAGGAAACCTGGTGGTGGAATGGGTAAGTACAGGAGAGTATAGAGAGGAAGAGGATGACAAAGAAGAAGTGGGATAGTCAGAGAGATGCAGAAAGTAGACAAGAGTACAAGGAGATAAGGTGCAAGGTGAAGAGAGAGGTGGCGAAGGCTAAAGAAAAGGCGTATGATGAGTTGTATGAGAGATTGGACACTAAGGAGGGAGAAAAGGACCTGTACCAATTGGCTAGACAGAGGTACCAAGCTGGGAAAGATGTGCAGCAGGTTAGGGTAATAAAGGATGAAGATGGAAACATACTCACAAGCAAGGAGAATGTGTTGAGCAGATGGAAAGAGAGTAGTTTGAGAGTCTTATCAATGAAGAGAATGAGAGAAAGAACAGGTTTGATGATGTGGAGATAGTGAATCAGGAAGTGCAACGGATTAGCAAGGAGGAAGTAAGGACAGCTATGAAGAGGATGAAAAATGGAAAAGCCATTGGTCCAGATGACATACCTGTGGAGGCATGGAGGTTTTTAAGAGAGATGGCAGTGGAGTTTTTAACCAGATTGTTTAATGGAATCTTGGAAAGTGAGAGGATGCCTGAGGAGTGGAGAAGAAGTGTACTGGTACCGATATTTAAGAATAAGGGGGATGTGCCGGACTGTAGTAACTATAGGGGGATAAAATTGATGACTAACAGCATGAAGTTATGGGCAAGAGTAGTGGAAGCTCAGTTAAGAAGTGAGGTGATGATTAGTGAGCAGAAGTATGGTTTCATGCCAAGAATAAGCACCACATATGTGATGTTTGCTCTGAGGGTGTCGATGGAGAAGCATAGAGAAGGCCAGAAGGAGTTGCATTGTGTCTTTGTGGACCTGGAAAAAGCATGTGACAGGGGGCCTTGGGAGGAGCTGTAGTACTGTATGAGGAAGTCGGGAGTAGCAGAGAAGTACATATGAGTTGTACAGGATATGTACGAGGGAAGTGTGACAGTGGTGAGGTCTGCGGTAGGAGTGATGGATGCATTCAAGTTGGAGGTGGAATTACATCAGGGATCGGCTCTGAGCCCTTTCTTATTTGCAATGGTGATGGACAGGTTGACAGACGAGATTAGACAGGAGTCCCCGTGGACTATGATGTTTGCTGATGACATTGTGATCTGTAGCGATAGTAGGGAGCAGGTGGAGATATGCTCTAGAGAGGAGAGGAATGAAGGTCAGTAGGAACAAGACAGAATACATGTGTGTAAATGAGGGGGAGGTCAGTGGAATGGTGAGGATGCAAAGAGTAGAGCTGGTGAAGGTGGATGATTTTAAATACTTGGGATCAACAGTACAGAGTAATCAGACGTTTGGAAGAGAGGTGAAGAAGAGAGTGCAGGCAGGGTGGAATAGGTGGAGAAGAGTGTCAGGAGTGGTTTGTGACAGACGGATATCAGCAATAGTGAAAGGGAAGGTCTACAGGACGGTCGTGAGACCAGCTATGTTATATGGGTTGTAGACAGTGACACTGACCAGAAAGCAGGAGACAGAGCTGGAGGTGGCAGAGTTAAAGATGCTAAGATTTGCACTAGGTGTGACAAGGATGGATAGGGTTAGAAATGAGTACATTAGATACTACAAAAAATACTAGAAAAAGTAGTCGCCAATCAGCCTCAGTCACACCTTACGCGTTACAATTTACTTGAGAAATTCCAGTCTGTTTTCCGCACTGGTCATGGTACAGAAAACGGCACTAACTTGGGTTGTAAACGACATTCTGATATCCTCTGATAAAGGAAACTCCACTGTAATTATGTTGTTAGACTTAAGTGCAGCGTTTGACACCATTGACCATTCTATTTTACTGCACAGGCTAGAAAATGATGTTGGGCTTAAAGGCTTGGTTTAGATCGTATTTATGAAGTCGATTCCAATATGTAAAGAAATGTGCTGACAGTACTCCATCATTATACACAGAAGTTCAATATGGTGTCCCGAAGGGTTCAGTACTGGGACCTTTACTGGTTTCACTTTACATGCTTCCACAGGGGTCTATCATTAGGAAACATAATGTTAACTTTCACTCGTATGCAGATGACACCCAGTTATACCTTTCATTTAGATCAAGTGAAGCTTCTCCAATGTTGTCTTTAATTAGTTGTGTTAGTGAGTTAAAGGACTGGATGGATGAGAACTACTTGTCTTTAAACACAGCTAAAACAGAGATGTTAATTGTAGGAGGGAATGACGTTGATCACAAATATATTCTGTCATCATTTAACTCAGTTGGAATCACCATTAAGTTTACTGAATCAGCCCGAAATCTCAGAGTTCTCTTTGACTCTAGCATGTCATTTAAAGCACATATTACAAAGCTGTCCAAATCATGTTTCTTCCATCTTAAAAATGTTAGGAAATTAAGGCGCTTTCTAAATAAACAGGATTCTGAGAAATTAATTCATGCATTCATTTCTAGTAGGATTGACTACGGTAATGCGGTGTTCACTGGATGTTCAAACTGTTCTTTATACAGCCTCCAGTTAATCCAAAATGCTGCTGCAAGAATTATCACAAGAACAAGAAAATACGAACATATAACTCCAGTTCTTAAATCCTTACACTCGCTCCTGGTTAAGTTTAGGGTAGATTTAAAAATCCTCCTTTTAACATATAAAACATTAAATGGCCAAGGTCCGGGTTACTTGTCTGAACTTATCATGACTTACAAACCAGAGCACACATTAAGATCTCAAGATGCTTACGATTCCAAGGATTAATAAAATAATAGTGGGAGGTCGAGATTTTAGTTACAGGGCCCCTAAACTGTGGAATGGTCTGCCTGCTACAATAAGAGATGCCCCTTCGGTCTCAGCTTTTAAATCCCGGCTGAAGACTCACTACTTCAGTTTAGCATATCCTGACTAAAGCTGCTGATCTACTGTACATACTGCATCTCTGTTGTCAGTCATTAGCACTAAAACATAAGTAACATGATAGTTATAATTGATACTAACCCTCACCTATTCTGTTTCTTATCTCGGTACTCAAATGTAGCACTTGGTGCCTTGACCCACGTGCCAAGTTGTTGTGCCTGCTTATGGTAAAGTCACCCCTGAAGGAGGATCGCTGGAATCATGGGAAAGAGACGTCCTTTCATCGGATTGGCTGGTCAAGCACTGTTTCAGCTGTGGAATGGCCAAATGGGGGAGGCAGCATGATGGATGAGGTCTCCAGGACTATAAACAAATCCAAATCATATTATGTGATGTCATCCATTGTTAAATTCTGCTACGTACTTCTAAAATTTTAATTTTTATACTGTATTGAGAATTTGTTCTTTTCTGTGTATTGTATTGTATTGACCCCCTTCTTTTTGACACCCACTGCACGCCCAACCTACCTGGAAAGAGGTCTTTCTTTGAACTCCCTTTCCCAAGGTTTCTTCCATTTTTTCCCTACTGGGGCTTTTTTGGGGAGTTGTTCCTTTTCTTCTTAGAGAGTCAAGGCTGGGGGCCTGTCAAGAGGCAGGGCCTGTTAAAGCCCATTGTGGCACTCCTTGTGTGATTTTGGGCTATACAAAAATAAATTGTATTGCATTGTATTGTATCAGCTCAAGTTGGACGGTTGGGAGACAAAGTCAAAGAGGCAAGATTGCATTGGTTTGACATGTGCAGAGGAGAGATGCTGAGTATATTGGGAGAAGGATGTTAAGGGTAGAGCTGCCAGGCAAGAGAAAAAGAAGAAGATCTAAGAGAAGGTTTGTGGATATGGTGAGACAGGACAGGCAGGTGATGGGTGTTAAAGAACAAGATGCAGAGGACAGAAAGATATGGAACAAGATGATCCCCTGTGGCGACCACTAACGGAAGCAACCGAAAGAAGAAGAACTTCACAATAGAGTAAAGAGCACTGAGGTGAAAACACATAAAACTTAGTTTAGTCTTCTATCACTTTTTCCTAAATAATCTACTCTGCAGTTATTTAAAGCAGAGTGCTCCATCTGACATTCCTAAATACATAAACTTTTACTTCTATTCCATTCATTACCACCTCCATTCCTATTTATTTGTAACAATTGATGCCCCCTCTCTACATTTTTTTTAACTTGCACTATCTTTCTCATTTAAGTAATCCTAGAACACCCATTTATCCTATATTAATTTCTGATTGGAAAACCAACCCTTGACAACAGACATTACTTTACTCCATTCAGATCCCTTTACACGATCAGTGCTTTCAGTCTGCTTGTTGTTAATACTATTTTCAAGGCTGACAGGTTATTATGGATCACTAGTTAATAACTGGAACTTTGAAAAAGAGTTTAACAGATTATCACACCAAAAAATGGAACATTATAAATCAGTGAAATACTTAACAAGTAATTCACATTGGATCATAATGATGCAAAATGTTTTATTACTGTCATGGGTGGCTGTGTAGATATCAGGAAGGCACATATCCTAGTCCCTGTTCAGATATTTTTCCCCGAACAGCAGGGAGGTGCAAACTTCTACCCTCCCAATGCTAATGAGAACTTTACAGAATTTTATTTAATGTATTTACGATTATGGTATTAATATTCTAAGGTATTTTGTCAAATTAAACAATTCTGAGCCATTATCTAATTAGAAGATGCTGACAAACTAAAACCAATTGAATTCAGAATGCTTTCTGATGACCTGGAGTAAAAAAATTCAAAAAACGATTTGAGGGTTGTTTTGCAGCTACATGATCTATTTGGTTTACAGTCTAAGAGTCCATTACAAATTCTTCTTTATACCAGAGTATTTTAGCTAAAGCTTGGTCAAATCTGATTGTGCTGCAAGACAATGATCCTGAGCACAAAAGTAAATCAATTAGTGAACAGCTAAAAAAGAAATTAGTGAAGGCTTTCAGATGGACAAGACAAAGCCTACATCTCAAATCCCAAATTTCTCTGATATAATTTGATAGACTCATACCCTCTTAGATAAGATGGTGTACTTAGTTTTTCTACTCACATAGCATCTACATATTGGCTTTAATTTTTGTTAAGTAAATAAGGGAAAAGAAAAGAAAAAATTCAGTTGTTTGTCATCTGAGGTCAGCTTTATCTAATTTTAGGATGTGTAGAGGACTAAATAATTTTTAGTTATGTCCTATATTTCAAAGTATACAACTGAAAGAGGGCAAACTTCCTTTTTCACATGAATGTACACAGATTTCTGAGCCAGGTGTGGGAATACACACTATAATTACAATATTACAACAGATCACAGAATTAACCCTTTGCTTATATCACAATCTAAATTAAGACATTTCACCACACCTAAGTAATAAAATCTTACATTAAAGGTCTGTTTTCATTTTGTATCCCTTTTCCTTTTATTCAAGTGAAGGAAGTGAAAGGTAAAAATATATAAAAAGGTGGATGTAAAGATAAATTCCAAACCAAAAAAAGTTAATACAGTATGGGCATTACTGATGGTTAATTTAAAAGTCACACTACATCTCATAAGCAAGGAACTGTCTATGCCATTAACACACTGTTCACATTTGATTTCTAAAAATAAACAATAAATAAATGGTGCCCAATCTTTCTCTCTGTCACAAACCAGCTTGGCTGACATGAAGTTCATTGCAAGTTGGTCTGTTTGGTGTAATTAGTCATTACTTCAAACAGTGTAGAAATGATAAAAAAAACTGAATGCATCAGTTTGAAATATAAAAAGCCAACACAATCGTTACAGTGGGTGTCCCCAAATAAGCCAATGGGAGCAAACACCAAATTGCTCCAAAACCACTGCTGCAAGTATCTATCAACTCAATGTTCAAAAAAATACCCCATACTAATTTCATTCCCATGACAAGTTAACATCAACCAGTAATGCCATCTGGGAATACAGTATATATAGTATATATGGTGTTTATATGGTATAGATGGTATTTAAGGCTTTAAGCAGTTGGACTCCTTAATGGTCTGCCCTGTGTCAGTTACTCTCATTGTATATTTGTGATGGATCAGTACTAAAATATTGACCTTGGTGTCAATATCAGCATTCACACCTCAGCTATCACTACTATTGTAAATATTTAGTGCAAAGTTTAGTAAAGTTGAGAGAAATTAAATCTTTGGGTGTAGTGAGAGGATGTCATGATTTTTGAAAGAACAATATGAAAGGTCATTCAACTTAGTTACTTGACTCATGGCACAGAATAAAGAATGAAGTAGTACAAAAATTAATTGATGCAGATTATTAACCTTGTCTTAATATTTTTAGTAACGTTTTTCAAATGAGCTCCACCATTAACATACATTTTTAGAAATGTGTTTTCAAACAGTTTAACATACCCTGGTTCCCATTTAAAAAACAAGTTAAAAAAGAGAAAAAAAGCTAAATCATTTTTAAAAAAGTACTATTTGTATTTTATACAGGTGATAGGATAAATCTTGATAGTAATTTGGCAAACAGTCTACTATGAAATGTTTTACTCTGACTGACATTGCGCTGCACATGCACTTCCTGTCTCAACCTTATTAATATTTTCTGATGTCCTCACGGTTCTTTGTGGTCCAACATACATGTTCTTCACACTACCAGTTGATGGACATTTATTGAATCACTTTAAATGAAAAATAAAAAAAATACAAAGAATTTTCCTCAATAAAGGAATTTAAACTTAATATAACATCTTCTTTGCACCTTTGTTACTGGTGTACTGTAGATTTAATTTATACCATTAACAGCAAACAAACAATGAGGCATTGACCAGTTCTGTATGACCAGTGAAACAGTATTTAGCATGCAACGCTCCCACAACATACTATATACAAGAGTAAGTCCTTTGGTGAATTTTAGCAGGTTGCAATCCCTCTGTACAAAGAAATCTGACTACAGCACATTTTTCAACAACAGTGCAATACCTGCAGCAGAGCATCCATGTTTACTGCATAATTTTAAAATTTCCTTTAATTTTTGATTTACACTCATATATGTACTAACACCCAATTTACTTACCCTTTTTGACATCCTGAAACTCATCCCATTCTTGTGCTTCACCAGTTATTTTCATTTCAACCTACTAAAGACAATAATTTTACCTAGTGCCACAGCCCCTCCACCTCAAAAGCTTGTCTATGTCAGACTCACTTCTCTCCTCCTTTCTCATCTGAGTCTTTGCTGGCAGTCTCCTCAGACTGATGGTTTACAAGGTAATGAGATGGGAGATGGAGTATACATATTATATTATATTTTTGTATGAAAGATCTCTATAATGTTCAGCAATATTGTTTCACATACTGTATGCTAAATAGCAGGAGGCATATCATTCAATACAGAATTTGCATGTGGATGATCTTCACAATTTTACTATACAATTATGTGGCGACTCGTCATAGACATGTCCGCAACAGAACCCACAGTTTAAGGAGTGGAACAGTAGGGGGTTTCATCGCAGAGTCTAAAACACATCGGAGAGCAGAACAATGAAAAGTTGAGCACAAGGCCTTTCAAAACTACTGCTTAATTCAGGTACAGAAAATACTGAAATGATGGTACTGTACCATATTAAAAACTGGGGTTTTATGTATTTTCTCCATACCAGTGTACCAGACAACCCTAGTGAATATTCTAAATTAACTTCTATTATGCTTGAACTTAATGGAAGTTTATCTGCATAAAATGAAATATAATAAATTATCACAGTTGTGACTCAATCAACATTCTACTAAATATATACACTTTCCAGAAATAGACCCAATGCTGGCTTCTGAACTTACAAATGAGTGATTAAAATAAACATATACTGTTTTTTTCTCCCAGACATAAGCAATTAACATGAAAACACAGATATTTATCTACAGGTTTACATAGGATCTATTATATATATATATATATATATATATATATATATATATATATATATATATATATATATATATATATATATATATATATATATATATATATATATATATATATATATATATATATATATATATATTAGAGGAAAAGCCAAATAAGCATTTCAGTTGTAGCAGTACCTTCTTTGATTGCCTTATCCATGTTGTGCGAGATTACGACCCTTCTCGATTGCAGTGACTCAGATGGTGAGTTGGAAAAATGTCCCTGAAATCCAAAATAATTTAAAATGAGTCAAAAGTTAATAAATTGGAGGCATTTTTTAAATATAAAACTTTAAACTAGCATAGGCTCTTTTTCTCTTTTCAATAATATTTCATTTCCATGCATATTAAGTACCTACTTCATAAAAATTGCATCATTAATTTTGCCCACTACCATTCTGTAAAGAATACAATTACTTTGCAAATTAACTTAAAGTAGCCAAACTGAAACCCCAGGGCTGTGAAATACAACAATTGAACTATTTGTATTTTATTTCAAATTTCTCCTCCCAATGCACATAACTCTTAATATAGGTTTGTATGAACAAGAAAGAAAGCAACTTTAAGACTATGTTCCACTGCTTGTTGTCTACCTTGAATTCTGTTCTGCTTAAATTTTGCCATAAGCCCTGGTACTAGGAGTTGCTGATCTTTAGATGTACCAGTATTTGAAACTGATGAGCATTCCTGAACATTATGCTCTTTTCTTAGAAAATGCTAAAAATAATATAAATGTGTCTTAATAATCAGGAGTGCAATACCAATGGCTCACCTGAATGCTTTTGTGTAGAAACATTGCCCTTAGTTGTTTTTTAAAGCTAATCTCATTTTTTGGTGGTGTGGGCACAGATATGGTCCTGTAATTCTTGTATTTGTGATTATTACATAATATGCAAAAAGAAGGCAGAGTTTATGAAGTATGAGAGGTATGAACTTCCTAAAGATGGTCATTGGTACAGGACAATAAACATCTGTCTTGCTCCCTCCTGAAACAAGTGGATGCACACTAGTGATGAGCGAACCACGCAAAGTTCACTTTGACTGTGAGTCGCATGAAATCATGGAAATGTTTGCGATCTTTTCCGAACTTAGCAAAATGCATTGAAGTCAATTGGAAGGAAGAACTGAACTAGTTTTAGTGGATTATAATGTCCCTGAAGGGTAGGAAAAAGTCTGTTAACCATGCTGAACCAATTGGGTGGCTGAATATGTGATCTGAGCTGTGAGATAGCAGTGCTAACAACTGTACCACTGTGCCTCAAACAACAAAAGATGCAGATGGAAGGAATACCACAAACAATATACAACTAATGGTCATAATACTAGAAATAAGTAAAATAAAATATAGATTGTTGCGCTCACAGAGTTGAACTCTTAGAGCACACATTGGTCAAGTCACAAAACAGCAGCATGGGACTGGCTCATTCAATTGCTTGACTGGGATCCAGGTGCTGCCAGAACGACGTGGTCGCCTAGAGGCTGATTAATACATCTGCACAAAATCAATGGCATAGCTATGCACGAACACCACACCATTGAAAACAGTTTGCATTTCGGCGTTGCCCCATACCACAGGCAAATGCTTGAATGCTAGTTGGCAGTGTTTGTAGCATGCAAGAAAAGCAAATGATCCATTAAAATGTAGGCAGTTTTTGTCACCAAGGATCACTGGTCCTCTTGTAACACATTTTCTTCCAAAGGCAGATGTAATTGTCCCTTAGATTTTTCCACTTTTTCATGCAGTCACAGACTTCCACACCAGAAGACAAACAGACTCACGGTCATGGGAGTCTGTTTAGGGATCACATTGACACAGCGCATATTTACATTTTTAAGGAGGTGTGCTAAGGCCATGCCATAGATACACCGCAGGTTATGTGGGTGATGGTGTAGCTACGGCATAGGCTCAATGCAGAAATATAAATCAGCCTTAAATAGTCTGCATGGAGAATTTTCAGAAAAATATTTGCGAGCGAGTTCTATGGCATATTCGCTGCAAAAAATGCTTTGGTGAATTTTGCCAATCAACACTAATGATAACTGATTGTTTGATGATTTTAATTCAGGAATTGACACCTTATTTATTGACCACTGATTATGTTGCTGAGAAAATTATTCTAAATTATTATTATTCTTTATGTCTTTGCATTTTAACTTACTTCTGCTTTTCTGTTTTCCCATTCATACTCACATACTGTATATTAGATTTAACATTTAAACATGTTTTAATTGCATATATTGTTTAAAATAAACAACAAAAACATTAAATAATATTCCTGCTCTACAAAAAAAACAAGACAGAGCAGACACAAATATGGAGCTAATAAATGTTTGGGGTCAATCAGCTGTGGTCGTTTTGTTTTGAGGCCTACTTCCTTTTTCTATAATGTTACAGGTGCATACCACAGTCATCCAAGTATGCTTAAAACAATTATTGTGTAAAAAAGAAAAAAGATTATATTATGTATCACAATATGGCATATAATCATGTTTTTACATTTTATAAGTAGCTAGTCTATAAAATACATTGTGATTTATATTTACATGATTTTTTTGTTAACTGAAACAAAGGGGGAATATTGGAAAACATAAATAATGTTAAACACAACATAAAAATGACTAAAAAAAGTGGCAGAGACAGAAATACAAAACTACTAGCACAGACTAGGTAAATGACATTCTATAATAACTCTATAGACAAAGATTTAAAATAAGTTATCTTACAAAAGAAAAAGCTTAACATATATGTTTTATGCATACTGTATGTGTGTGCAGTGTATATATACACATTACATAACAGTCAAAACAGTTTTTCTTGAAAGTTCATCAAATGAAATGCAATAAAAGACCTAATATGGTGAAAAAGGCAGTAAACTGCCAGAGGTTTAAATGTAAAGTTTAGGTTAGCAAAAACCAAAAACAAAAATTACAGCATATTACACATGGGTCTCCTTCATAGAACAAATAACAAGTTACAATCTGAAGATGTTTTGCAGCAATTATAGTAAATTAAACCTTGCCAGTTGAAGCAAACAATTTGCACAGGTGTCTCAACTTCTGTTGATTACTTAAAAACCCTCTGTTTTTCTTAAAGCAGAGTTGGAACAGACTGTGTTGCTTAACCCTCTGAAGTACTATTTAGATACTATTCCAGTGATAATGGCAAGAAAACAGCAATTAACAAATGAAATGAGGCATTATGACCATTATAAGTGTAGAACTTTCATTTAGAGAAATCTGCAAAGAAAAAAAAAATTAAAGTGTCAGTGAGAATGATATTCTACACGATCCAAAGGCATCTGGAAACTGGAAGAAGCTCTGATAGGAAGACATCTGGCAGACCCCAAATCACAACCCAATCAGAAAACATGTTTCTGAGGGTCACCAGCTTGCATGATAGACATCTCACAGCACAACAGCTTCAAGCACAGCTTACCAGTAATCGAAACAAGGAAGTGGGCAGACTTGTGGCAGATGAAATTTAATGTCAGTAAATGTAAAGTATTACACACAGGAAGTAAAAATGTTAGGTTTGAATACACAATGGGCGGTCGTAAAATCGAGAGTACACCTTATGAGAAGGATTTAGGAGTCATAGTAGACTCTAAGCTATCGACTTCCCAACAGTGTACAGAAGCCATTAAGAAGGCTAACAGAATGTTAGGTTATATAGCACAGTGTCTGGAGTACAAGTCCAAGGAGGTTATGCTCAGCCTTTATGATATATTATAATAAATTATATTATATATAATATATATATAATAACTAGCAAAATACCAGCGCTTCGCAGCGGAGAAGTAGTGTGTTAAAGAAGTAATGAAAAAGAAAAGGAAACATTTTAGAAATAACGTAACATGATTGTCAATGTAATTGTTTTGTCACTGTTATGAGTGTTGCTGTCATCAAGGATTTGATTATCATTATTTCTTTCAATCAGGTTCGTATTTGGAGGACGTGTTGTGTTCAAGTTACATTCCGTGTTTGTCAACCGTTGTAAAGGCAACAGGTTTCATTCATCGAAGTGTTCACTACCCAAATCGGTACTCGTCAATCTAAGATGTTTAACAGGCATTCCCGGTATTAACTTGAAGATCTGCCTGTGAATATTTAGCGGCAGCGTATCTATGAACTTGTGGATCTGCCTGCGAGTATTTAGCAACAGCGTCTCTATGAACTTGTGGATTTGCCTGCAAGTATTTAGCGACAGCAAGTCTATTGACTTGTGGATATTTCTGCAAGTATTTGGCGGCAGCGTCACAAAGTTGCATCAGAAAATGTACCACGACATCTGACACGCCTCCATTTTACTGTTTTCTCACAGCTTAGATTGCTGCTGTCATAATCGGTTTGAGTTTCCTGGTTTGTTTCAATTACATTAGTATTTGCAGGACTTGTTGTGTTGAAGTGACATTCGGTATCTGTCAAGCGTTGAAAGCATACAACCGGTTTCATCGATAACTTCACATCCAGCTTTTGAGAGCTGAAACATTCATAAACATAAAAGTGTCCACTACTCAAATCATCACCTGTGAATCTAAGATGTTTAAGAGGCATTGGAGGTTGTCGAAAGGTGTAAAATATTTGGCCATTTCGGTACACTTGAAAGCGACAACCGAACAATTCAGCGGCAGCCATCAACTCACATGCAGAACCATAGGTGAAGGGCTTAAGCATTTCACTCTTATAGTACTCCTGTGTAGTATAATTATCTCCTGTAACGTCATCAGTCCACACTTTGAACCTGTCCCAGTCATTCAATACATAAGACACAATGTTCCACCGGATATCAAGAGTGAGCCTGATATGGCCGTTCAATATGTAACACAGAGAATGGAAAAGGCAGGCGGCATCTCTGGGCATGGAAACCACTCGGTAAGTGAAAGGTTCTTTGATCAATGGTGATCACCTTGATAGACAATGTTAATGGGGGTACGGTTGGAATGGTAAAGGAAATGGGTACCTGAACAGTAAATCAAGTCTAAAATACCTATACAATAACTATAATTGTAATAAACAAACAATAAAACAGTGGAGAAGCCGTGGATTAAATAAAAAGGCTGCAGTTATCAGCAGGGAGACATGAATACCGTGGCGAAGCAAGGAAGGGAATGAAGAGACCAGAGCGACGGACAGCCTTATATTAATATAGGCAGGCAGCCAACTATGTGGGAGGCGTGGGGATGGGGGACACAACGCCGCCTCACACGGCAACCGAGCTGCAGGCTATGGACGTATATATGTACGTAAGTAGGATTCAGTTATGACCATTACGCGTAGAATTTCAAAATGAAACCTGCTTAACTTTTGTAAGTAACCTGTAAGAAATGAGCCTGCCAAATTTCAGCCTTCTACCTACACGGGAAGTTGGAGAATTAGTGATGAGTGAGTCAGTGAGGGCTTTGCCTTTTATTAGTAAAGACTAGCAAAATAGAGGTAGTGTGTTAAAGAAGTTATGAAAAAGAAAAGGAAACATTTTAAAAATAACGTAACATGATTGTCAATGTAATTGTTTTGTGACTGTTATGAGTGTTGCTGTCATCAAGGATTTGATTATCATTATTTCTTTCAATCAGGTTTGTATTTGTAGGATGTGTTGTGTTCAAATTACATTCCGTGTTTGTCTAGTCTATCCCTGACCATCTCATCTTCGTTGTCAACCGTTGTAAAGATAACAGATTTCATTTATCAAAGTGATCACTACCCAAATCGGTACTTGTGAATCTAAGATGTTTAACAGGTATTCACGGTATTAAGTTGTGGATTTGCCTGCGAATATTTAGCGGCAGAGTGTCTGTGAACGTAATTTAAACTTAAGCTTTACACCTTGCTTTCCTATTGATATGTCTACAAAGGCTTGTTCAAATTCAGAGGGTTGTTCCTTTCTTACTGCATCAATAAACAGCTCGTCTTCCTCTTTATCTGAGACATCACACACTGCATGCATGGATTTACCTTTCCCAGTCCTGCAAACTTTAGCGAAGTGGTGCAATTTACCAAATTTTTTACACTGTCTTCCTTTAGCTGGACATTGACTTTTTCCACCGTGTGGTTTGTTTCCGCAGTAGGTGAACTTATGAATATGCATGTATGCATCAGTTGCTTTATATTCTATTGCTGCCGTCTTAATTGTGCAATGCGTTTTTTGTTCAGCAATCTTTGGAGCTCTTGCTTGTTGTCTGCATACTGCGTTCACAGTCCGTTCATGTGAGGCGCTTGGAGTACATGCATCGAAGGTTCTCAGCTTTGCTTGTGCTATCTCGTGCAATCTTGCGATGTTCACGGTTTCATTTAATGTTAGCTCAGACCCGGCACTTAAAAGTTTCTCTCGCACTTTTGCTAAGTTTGTGCCAAACATTATTCTATCCCTGACCATCTCATCTTCATTTGCATAAGCACAGTCCTTTACCAGCAATTTTAACTCTGTTACGAAGTGATCGAACGTCTTGTTTATACCCTGTGTCCTCTCATTAAAAACTTCTCTTGCGAATATCGTATTCGTCTTAGGCATGACAAACGCCAGCGGCAGCATGTCTATGAACTTAATTTAAACTTAAGCTTTACACCTTGCTTTCCTATTCGTTTGCATAAGCACAGTCCTTCACCCGTGAATATTTAGCGGCAGCGTGTCTATTGGATTGCTGCTGACGAACGGCCTTATACAGGCAGGCACTCGATTATGTGGGAGGCATGATGATGGGGGATGCAACTCCGTCTCACACGGCGACTGAGCTGCAGACTATGGCCATATATATATGTACGTAAGTAGGTTCCAGTTAGGACTGTTACGCGTAGAATTTCAAAATGAAACCTGCTTAACTTTTGTAAGTAAGCTATAAGGAATGAGCCTGCCAAATTTCAGCCTTCTACCTACATGGGAAGTTGGAGAATTAGTGATGACTAGCAAAACACCAGGCGCTTGAGGGAGAAGTAGTATGTTAAAGAAGCAATGAAAAAGAAAAGGAAACATTTTGAAAATAACGTAACATGATTGTCAATGTAATTGTTTTGTCACTGTTGTGAGTGATGAGTGTTGCTGTCATATATATATATATACAGTATATATATATATATATATACACACACACACACACACACATAAAACATATATATCCTGACAAAATTATACAAATTCAAATATGAACATGCTGCATAACAAAACCTGGAAATACAAATAAAATGTGTTCCTTTCAGCAATAACAAATCAAATCATTCAGTTGTCTTTGCTCATATGTCATTTTAGAGCTGGACGCCTGGCATCTTTTTGGCAACAAGTTCGTTTATGTTTGGTGTGAGGTTCTGTGTTGTGGAGATTCTCAGGATGGATTGCAGGTGCTCATCAGTGAGGCGACTCCTGTGTGCTGTTTTGTTAGTCTTTATCACTGAGAAGAGCTTCTCACACAGATATGTGCTACCAAACATGCACAAGGTTCGAGCCGCATGTAGACGGACTTTTTTTGTTCTTCAAAGTCACCAAAGCGCCGTGCAAACTCAGTGCACTCAGTTTATCAGCAAAGTGCGTATTTGGGAACACCGTAGTGACGACTTGGTTCAACATTACTTGGCAACATTGAAAGTGGGGCAAGTTGCACTGGTGCATTTGTGTCTCCCATAAAAGCAGCCTCAATTGAAATCACTTTGTGATTGTGCACGGGTAAAAACGTCCGCTGAAGTGTCAGATTCTTATTTAATTCTTCTGCTTTCTGTATCTTCTGCATTGCATTCAGGTCTTTCAGGTTACCCTGATGTTTTGTCTCATAGTGCCGTCTTAGATTAAATTCTGTAATTACAGCCACATTAGCTCCACAAATGAGACACACGGGTTCAGTAAACATATACTCAGCCTCCCATCGGTTTTAAAGGCTCTATTTTCAGAATCAACTTTTCTCTTCAGCATCGTGTGAGCTAGCCGCAATAACTTGCAGCATCATAAGCTAGACTTGATTAACGCGGTAAGTGTTAGGCAAGGCAGCTGAAGCGCTGCTTTATGGGATCTGTAGTTTGCGTTACCATCATATACCCGGGCCATTAATAACAATAATACAGTATATAAAATGATCTCGCGGCGGATATAATTACGCGGGCGGATGTGGCCCATGGCCCTTGAGTTTGACACATATGGACTAAATAGAACTTGAAAAGATATATTTTTCAAATGTGATCGCAATTCAGATAGAGTTGACGCGACTACAGCCTGCATGCCTCAATAAGTCATCCTCCCTCGCTCTTACTTTTTTACCGTTCATCTAATGAATACACTGAGTATGGCTTTACCAAAACAATCATTGATGGCGAATAAAGTATCCATTATTCGAGTATGTAGATCGGGATATATATATATATATATATATATATATATATATATATATATATATATACACCGCATATCGCAGCAGAGAAGTAGTGTGTTAAAAAAGCTATGAAAAAGAAAAGGGAACATTTTAAAAATAATGTAACATGACTGTCAATATACAGTATTTGTTTTGTGAGTGTTACTGAGTGTTGCTGTCATCAAGGATTTGATTATCATTATTTCTTTCAATCAGGTTCGTATTTGTAGGATGTGTTGTGTTCAAGTTACATTCCGTGTTTGTCAATCGTTGTAAAGATGACAGGTTTCATTCATCGATTCGTTTCTTACTGCATCAATAAACAGCTTGTCTTCTTCTTTATCTGAGACCTGACACACTGCATGCACGGTTTTTTTACACTGTCTTCCTTTAGCAGGACATTGACTTTTTCCACCGTGTGCTTTGTTTCCGCAGTAGCTGGATTTATGAATATGCTTGTATGTATCAGGCGCTTCATATTTTTGCTGCCTTTTCAATTGTGTAATTCGGTTTTGTTCAGCTCTTTGGAACTGTTGCTTTTTATCTGTGCACTGCGTCAGTTCACATGAGCCGCTCGGTGTACATGCATCGAAGGTTCCCAGCTGTGCTGGTGCCATCTCGTGCTATGTCCATGGCTGTATTTAATGTTACCTTAGTCCTGGCACTTAAAACTTTCTCTCGCAGTTTCGCTGAGTTTGTGCCAAACACCACCCTGACCATCTCATCTTCCTCTGCATAAGCACAGTCCTTCACCCGTGAATATTTAGTGGGAGTTTGCTATTGGATTGCCGCTGACGGACGGCCTTATATGGGCAGGCACTAAATTACAAACGCCAGCGGCAGCCTGTCTATGAACTTAATTTAAAGTGTAGGTTTACATCGTGCTTTGTTTCAGTAGCAGAACTCATGAATATGGTTGTATATGTCACTCGCCGCTTCTTATTGTTTACTGCCTTCTCATTTATATAATGCATGTTTTCTTCAGCGCTTTTTGGAGGTCTTCCTGGTTTTCTATGTACAACGTGATTACGTGGGAGGTGTGATGATGTCACACGAAACTCCGTCCCCACGGCGTTCAAGCTCATCTCCATTACAGTAAATGGAGAAAAACAGCTTCCAGTTATGACCATTACGCGTAGAATTTCGAAATGAAACCTGCCCAACTTTTGTAAGGAAGCTGTAAGGAATGAACCTGCCATATTTCAGCCTTTCACCCACACGAACGAGCGAGTGAGTGAGTGAGTGCTTTGCCTTTTATTAGTATAGATATACGGGAGGCCTCATCTTGAGTACTGTGTGCAGTTTTGGTCTCCAGGCTACAAAAAGGACATAGCAGTGCTAGAAAAGTTCCAGGGCTACAGGGGTAGAACTATGAGGAACGATTAAAAGAGCTGAACCTATACAGTTTAAGCAAAAGAAGATTAAGAGATGATATGACTGAAGTGTTTAAAAATTATGAAGGGAATTAGTACGGTGGATCGAGACTGTTACTTTAAAATGAGTTCATCAAGAAAAACGGGGAAACAGTTAAAGGTAAATTTTCACACAAACATTAGGAAGTTTTTCTTTACACAAAGAATGAGCGACACTTGGGAAAAGCTACCAAGTAGTATGGAAGACTTTAGGGACTTTCAAAACTCTACTTGATGTTTTTTTAGAAGAAATAAGTGGATAGGACTGGTGAGCTTTGTTGGGCTGAATGGCCTGTTCTCGTCTAGGGTGTTCTAATGTTCTAAAGTTAGATTTACGGCACACATACTGTTTATTGTTCAAGCCAAAAAGTTAAACTTTTGCCTCAACAAACCAAAAGATTTTCTGCAACATCTTTGCAGTATCTTTCAAAAGCTGTTTCGCAGATTCTTTACAGGAAAAGGTATGTTTTTTTTTTGCCATGACTTCTACGTTGCCAGTCTTCCCTTAATGCAATGCTCCCCAGTTGCACTCACTGACTTCTCTAATTAAGTCAGTGTGATAAATGGTGTCTTTAATACTAATAAAAATAATTCTTTACAATAGTGCTTTTCACATAGTGAATGCGGAGCCACTTCAACCACCAATAATTAGGTAGCATCCACCTGGATGACGTGACAGCAGCCATTCTTGGTCCAGTACACTCAACAGCATATTAGCTATAAGGTGGTGAAGTGGAGAGAGAGATAGAAAATTAGAGACAGGAGATGATTAGGGGGCTAGAATGACTAGGCCATGTACAGCTATTTAGCCTGTACATAGGGATACAACTTGCTCTTTATGAAGTATGTCCGGGGATCTTTTTTGACCACAGAGTGTCAGGACCTTGGTTTTATGCCTTATTTGAAGGCCAGCACCATTTTTACACCACAGTGTTCCCATCATTGCACTGGGGCTTTTGGATCCATATTCAGACTACACAGTAAGTGCTCCCTGCTGACCCACTAACACCTCTTCCAGCAGAAACCCAAGCATTTCCTAGATGGTCATCCAAGTCCTGTCCATTCCCGAACATGCTTAGGATCAGGTGGTTACCTCTTCTGAAGTATCACTCTAACAACAGCTGTTCTTATTTTGTGACTAAGTTTAGAGTGTCGGCCTAGCTTATATATCTCCTATTTCCATATAATGGACTGCACTGAGCTCTGAGGCACAGTATGTTTAATGACTTTTAAGATAATCTTGTTCCCTTTCCCAGATCTATTTTTCTCCATAATACCAGTAAATCCCAGATTCTCTAAAGAATCGCAAATCCAACAATGGCAATCACTTTCTGTTCCCTTCAATCTTTGAAAGGATAAAAAAAATCATAGAAGGTGGGAAGGTCCTGGGAAAGTTTTCATTTAATGAAATAAATATATTTGTACTAAAATTAACCAATTTATTAAAACTAAAATTGAAATTTAATTGTTATATCATTTAATTCCAAAATGTCTTTGAGTCATTGAACTCATAAGTAAAGAAAAATATTGGAGTGCAAAGGTTTAAATGAAGTAAATTGGAAACAAAAAATTCATAAAATGGTAAATTCAAAATAGTTAATCAAAAATTTTCTTATAAACAACATTTTTGGTAAAGATGGTTTCCTGTTTGTTGAATCAGTTCTCTCTGGTATGGAGTAGTTAAAACCTTCACTTTAACGTCACATGAATGCCGGACTCTTGAAAAGGGAACATAAAGTTGTCCATGTCCAAATACAGGCTCAGATGGGTAAATCCCTAATTTGTCCATTGTTTGTCCTTGGGATTTGTTGATCGTCACGGCAAATGCAGCCTTAATGGGAAATTGGCGTCGTCTACGTTTAAAAGGTAATTCCAGGTCAGAACTTGTAAAGTCAATTCTGGGAATCAAAACAGTATTGTCAGTATGGGAACCCGTAAGCACTTGTGCCTCAATAACATTCTCTCTCATGCTGTTCACGACCAACTGTGTACCATTGCATAAACCTTGTTTAGTATTAAGGTTTCTTAATAGCATGACAATTATCCCTAATAAGATTGTGTTGTGGTAATCCGGCCAGGTTAATACTGTTTAAATATTCTAAATATATGGGAAATTAAAATGCTCAGCTTCGTGTTCAGAATCAACTCTGTCAGTACTTAGAAAGGCATGGCTTTCTCCAGGAAGCAATCCAATTACTTGATTATTTATCTGGTCAACGTCAATATGTTGTATATGCGGTGGTGTGTGTGTGTTCGGGCGGCAGTTGTATTGTGCACGGCTTGCATCTGGCCTCTGTCATCCGTGCATATATACAAACATTATTAAACAAAGGTTGTATATGCGGTGGTGTGCGTGTTCGCAATCTGGCGGCATTTGTATTGTGATCTGAAGTTTAGGTTTACAGGGTTCGACTCTGGGGCGCTGAGGCGCTATGCGCGTGCACTTTCGGTGCTTCTGGCATCCGTGCATATATACAACCTTCGTTTAGTAATATAGATTATAACTGGCTTGTTTTGACTGTTGTTTAGGCTTCTTTCTGGTTTACTTTGTGGAAAACCTCTACCATACTTTTGGACCTCAATGAAACAGGGGATGTTTACCCACAAAAATTCATTAAGAACACATGATCAACATCCATTACTAACGTAGATGGAGACCATCAACAAATTGGGTAAGTTTGCATGGTAAAATACTGTACCTGAGCAAAGTCACCATTAAGCTCTATATGGCAAAAAGATTTTGGACATCAGACCATCACACTTATATACAGTGCATCCGGAAAGTATTCACAGCGCATCACTTTTTCCACATTTTGTTATGTTACAGCCTTATTCCAAAATGGATTAAATAAATTTTTTTCCTCAGAATTCTATGCAAAACACCCCATAATGACAACATGAAAAAAAAGTTTACTTGAGATTTTGCAAATTTATTAAAAATAAAAAAAATTGAGAAAGCACATGTACATAAGTATTCACAGCATTTGCCATGAAGCTCCAAATTGAGCTCAGGTGCATCCTGTTTCCCCTGATCATCCTGGAGATGTTTCTGCAGCTTAATTGCACCTGTGGTAAATTCAGTTGATTGGACATGATTTGGAAAGGCACACACCTGTCTATATAAGGTCCCACAGTTGACAGTTCATGTCAGAGCACAAACCAAGCATGAAGTCAAAGGAATTGTCTGTAGACCTCCGAGACAGGATTGTCTTGAGGCACAAATCTGGGAAAGGTTACAGAAAAATGTCTGCTGCTTTGAAGGTCACAATGAGCACAATGGCCTCCATCATCCAATTGTGGAAGAAGTTCAAAACCACCAGGACTCTTCCGAGAGCAGGCCAGCCATCTAAACTGAGCGATCGGGGGAGAAGGGCCTTAGTCAGGGAGGTGACCAAGAACCTGATGGTCACTCTGTCAGAGCTCCAGAGGTCCTCTGTGGAGAGAGAAGAACCTTCCAGAAGGACAACCATCTCTGCAGCAATCCACCAATCAGGCCGTCAGGAGACGGAAGCCACTCCTTAGTAAAAGGCACATTGCAGCCCACCTGGAGTTTGCCAAAAGGCATCTGAAGGACTCTCAGACCATGAGAAACAAAATTCTCTGGTCTGATGAGACAAAGATTGAAGTCTTTGGTGTGAATCCCAGTTGTCACGTTTGGAGGAAACCAGGCACCGCTCATCACCAGGCCAACACCATCCCTACAGTGAAGCATGATGGTGGCAGCATCATGCTGTGGGGATGTTTTTCAGCGGCAGGAACTGGGAGATTAGTCAGGATAAAGGGAAAGATGACTGGATGAAAACCTGCTCCAGAGCGCTCTTGACCTCAGAATGGGGCGACGGTTCATCTTTCAGCAGGACAACGACCCTAAGCACACAGCCAAGATATCAAAGGAGTGGCTTCAGGACAACTCTATGAATGTCTTTGAGTGGCCCAGCCAGAGCCCAGATTTGAATCCGATTGAACATCTCTGGAGAGATCTTAAAATGGCTGTGCACAGACGCTTCCCATCCAACCTGATGGAGCTTGAGAGTTGCTGCAAAGAGGAATGGGCGAAACTGGCCAAGGATAGGTGTGCCAAGCTTGTGGCATCATATTCAAAAAGACTTGAGGCTGTAATTGCTGCCAAAGGAGCATCGACAAAGTATTGAGCAAAGGCTGTGAATACTTATGTACATGTGATTTCTCAGTTTTTTTATTTTTAATAAATTTGCAAAAACCTCAAGTAAACTTTTTTCACGTTGTCATTATGGGGTGTTGTATTCTGAGGAAAAAAATTTATTTAATCCATTTTGGAATAAGGCTGTAACATAACAAAATGTGGAAAAAGTGATGCGCTGTGAATACTTTCCGGGTGCACTTTAAGTTTGTTGGATATCCCATTAAAAACTATGAGTATTAATATAGACTCGGGCCTACCATTTGCAACTGTAACAGCCTCCACTCGTCTAGGAATGCTTTCCACAAGATTGTGTCTGTGTAAATAAGTGCCCATTCACCCAAAAGAGCATTTTTGAGATGAGGTACTGATTTTAAATTAGACGACCTGGGGCTTCATAAAAAAAAAAACTTACTTAGATTCAATTAGTGCTGGGAAGTATACCGATTCATACCTAAAACTGTTTTTTACTCTTGTTATGATATAGATTTTTCTTACACTGCAACACTGGTTTAAATAGCCTAAACAACGTTCAGAATGTGGCGCAGCAGGAAACTGTTTAAGCAGGGACCTATTTCACTGCTACACCGCTAAACACACATGCAATGAAGTAAATACGTTAATGGAGGTATTGAGCAGTGAAAATGGACAGAGAATATTCTGAAACTGAAGCTATAGCAGACGATAAAGTTGAACATGATGACACAGAAGAACTTTTGCCAAAAAAAGGAACCATGTCTGTTATCTGGAGATACTTTGGTTTTAAAAGGTCAGATGTGGACCAAACAACGAATTACTGCAAATGCTATTGAGCTAAAGTTGTTGCCAGAGGTGGCAACACAAGCAATTTGCTGCACCACATTCGCTGTAAATATGCTTTGGATTACAATTAATGTATGGAACTAAGATTGTCACCCTCCACGTCCTCAGGTAAAACTGAAAAAGCTAGAGGACACTCAAGTCAGACGTCACTTGTAGATGCATTTGCTAGAGGTACTGCCAACGACAAAAAAAGCAAGCGATGGATTGAATTAACCAACGCCATTACATTCCATGTAGCTAACTTGCCAGTGGACAGAGATTGTTAACATTAACAGAAAGTGGAGTTGGTTTACAAACCATATTGACTATTTATCCCTTTTCTAAGATATGTTCAGTGCAATACAACTTTTGACAAGCACCTCTCAATATTTTACTGTCTAATGCCTCTTTGGATGGTTGAAAATATGCTGTCAAAATTATAGTTTAAGTTATTTACAGAATTTGTTCAATAAAAAGGTTCTATATTTTGACTGAAACTGTCATGCAATGCGATTCCTTATCTTCATTAGTGCCACCCCATTGAAAACTGTCACTTTATGAGGCTATGCAAACCTGTATTAATACTTGTGTGGACATTAAAATTTTTTTGTACAATGTACAATTCTCATTACAGTGGAATAGGTTCTTCTTACCCAGTCTACTGCAGTAATTGCAGGAGAAAATGCGGTTAACATCCACTCATGCATGGGGAAAAAAACACTGTTGAATACCGTGAAACCAGTATATTTTTGAAAAATACCGTGATGTAGAATTTTGGTCTTACCGCCCAGCATTAGATTCCATTTTAAATTAAATTTTTTCTTACTTTCAAAAGGCAAAAACAACACAAACATTGAAAAAAATTGGACTTCTACAAGCATATGTATGACATGTGCCATGCCAAGTTTCTTTATAAATATTAAATTAACTTAAAATAATGTTAGTGTGCACACATTTTTAGCCACTCAACATCACCACCTGTTATTAACCATATATGGTGTAAACACACCTTTCCTGAATATCCGCTATCTAATCACTATATACAATGTGATGAGAGACCTCTTTCCTACAAACAATGGAAGAACAGAGGAAAACAAGGTAGAAAACAAAAACTAAGTGAATGTGAACTTGAAGTATTACTGACTGAAGTGAAAAATTGCTGGTCTCTCTGTGGGAGCCACAAATAAAAGAAAAAATGCAGTGGGAGAACTGAGTGAAGAACACGAGCACAACAGAGAGATTGGTCTTGTCCGTTACGGAAGATGGACGTCGGAAGTGGAGCTCTGTTAGCAGCGGTGTTATTTTGTTTTTATTTATTATCCCGAGGTATCCTGAATTCACCCAACACGAGGAGTTTCTATTAAAGTATATGCAAGCATATATAAACATGAGCAACAAGAAAGGGGCTCAAAAAGAAACGGAAAAGAAACCTAAAGCTACACCCAAGCCTAGACAGACATCAAGTCCAAGTTCAAGGTACGGCCTTTCAGTGACTGACCTGGAACAGGCAGGTGAAAGCACAGACTTACCAGGACCCAGCTCCACTGCATCATCTCCAGTCGAGAGGGAAAATGGGAGTGAATGTGCAAGTGATGAAGGTCACGATAGCTCATCTATTCCAGAAGTTCACTTGAAACTGGAAATGGCCTTGCAGTCCACACTGTCATCTACTTCTTGCAAGCTGGAAGTATCCGCTGTAATAGCAGTTGCCATTTTACCTGCGGAGCACGAAGGCCAAAACGATCTGTCCGAACTGAAGTTAATGATTGCTACAATGGCCACGGCCACTGCTCATGACATAAATGAGCTTAAGAAAGATATAAAGAAAGAAAGAAATGGTATGCTCAAGACAAACGAGAAGGTGCGACTGGAGCTGCAGCAGGATAATAAAGACTTGGAGAAACGTATATATAATCACTTTGAGGCAGCCTTTAAAGGTATGCTGGTAAAAATTGAGGAACACATTCAGAAAAATGCATCTAACTTTGAGGAAAAACTGAGAGCACTTGGTGATCAGCTCGAAGACGTTAAGCAATCATTCACGACTCAACTTGAAACAGCCGAACATCTGGCATCCACCGCTGATGGCAACAGCTGTGAATTCCAAATGCAAAAAACTCGGGAGACAGACTTGCTGCTCTGGAAGATGGATGCAAAAGGAATAATATTAGAATCGAAGGTCTACCTGAGAATCGTGAAAGTCCAAACCCAGCAAAATTTGTAGCTGAACTATTCTCAAAAATAATGAGTGGACTTTAAATCAGACGCTGAGACAGCAGCAGCTAACCCCATACGATGATCACATACCTCTAAACCTAGGACTTTTGTTGTGCGTTTCATGTCAAAATCACAATCTAAATTTAATGTAGTGTCACTTCTCAGACAGAAACAAAGAGATTATATTTGGAAATAATCTCATTTGTATTTTCCCTGATTTCTCACCCTCAACAGCTGCTAAATGGGCCCCTTTTTACAACATTAAACAGCGCTTACGGAAAGCCGATATCTGATACAGCCCCTTGTATCCTGCCAAACTGAAAGTGGATATTCAAGGCAAGCATTACATCTATACCTCTACGGAGGAAGCAGATAAAGAATTAAGAAAGCTGATCCCGACACTTTTCTGAAATACGTTCCCGAGTCATACCCTATCATGGCACGGCAAAGATGATATTACCAGCTGTCTGATCCGCTTGCAATGATACAGGTACCGTAATTATACATCCTTTTCCCTTCTCAGCCACTTTCTGTTCATGTTTTAATTACAACTATACACGTATATATATGTATGTGTGGAAGAAATTAAATTAGTAACTTTTTTTTTACTATTTTAAGGAGACTGTTAAACATCATAACCTTGGTTTATTGTTATTGTTGTATTACGGTTTACTATGCTTATCCAGGGCCACTTTTTAACACCATTCCCTGGGTTTACTATGTTACTATTTCAAGACTGATGAAGATTATATTGTATGCTTATAATTTTTAGACTGCAAAAGATATATCAGCAATAGATATCTCAATGTTAATCCTCATATGTCGCTGCTGGGTGGCTTGTTTTGTTTTGGACGTGCTCTGTCTCTAGTTATGTCAAAGGACCAGGAAGTGGGGTCCAGCCTCACGTGGGGAGGAAAAATGGGTGGTGGGGGGACTGGGGTGGGGAGAAAGACAGCAAGATATCTCTAATCTATCCTTTTAATTCTTATAATTATAATTACTAACAGAACAATATGCTGCATGACAATATCTTCTGGGGAAATTGGAAATTAAGATCAAAACTGTCTCACTTTCAGCTAAGACACAAAATAACATCAAAAATACAGAATCAATGTCTCCAAGATGGGACAGTTAACTTTATGAGCTGGAATGTTAAAGGCCTGAATCACGAATGAAAGAGAAAGAAAGTATTCTCTCACCTAACAGGTCTAAAGGCTAAAATAGTATTTTTACAGGAGACCCACTTATTAAGCAAGGGTCAGGTACGGATGCAAAAAGACTGGACTGGCGAAATGTTCCATTCCAGCTTTATAAAGAAAACTAGTGGTGTGGGAATTTTAATACATAGAACAGTCTCATTTGTAGTATCAGATGTAGTATCTGATCCTGACGTGATTGTCATGGGTAATTTATTTAACTGTAAAGTGATTTTGATAAATGTTTATGCACCCAATGTGGATGATAGGAAATTTATGCAAAACATGTTTGCATCCAGTCACAATATGAACAGTCATAAAATTATAATAGCTGGGGACTTTAATTGTGTTTTAAATCTAGACCTTGATAGGTCTCCTGTCACAGGGGTGATGACATCTAACACTGCAAAGACAATTACACAGTTTGTAACAGATCACAACCTATCAAACCCCTGGAGATTTCTAAACCCAAACTCAAGAGCATATTCCTTCTACTCACCAGTGCATCATTGCCACTCAAGAATTATTTCCTTGTAGAGAACAATTTCTTGCCTACGATTAAATCTTGCAAGTACAACGCTATTGTTATTTCCGACCATGCCCCTCTGATCTTGAAGCTAAAATCATTATGTCCCATCTCCCAGATGGCATCTTAACCGACTTTTATTAGCAGACGAGAACTGTACAGAATTTATATCAAAACAAATAATTTTTTTATACAGACAAATCCATCCTCAGAGGAATACTCTGGGAAACCCTGAAGGCCGTCTTAAGAGGACAGACTATCTCATATCTCTCCCACAGAAAAAACTGGAAACCAAGAAGGTATCAGAGCTAATTAGCGAAATTACTAGAATGGATCAACAACATGCCAGGTGTTCAAGTGAGGCGCTTCATTGGAAGAGGCAGGCTCTGCATTCAGAACTCAACCTCTTGACAACTAAGGAAACTCAACAAATCATTTTTAAATCAAGACATGGTCTTAGCTCAACAAATCCACAAGTAAGAAGTTCGAAATCCAATCCCAGCAATCACCAACACAAACGGAGACAAAATCATTGACCATAAAGATATAATGCACGTGTTTGGAGACAACTGTAAGTCCTTATATTCTACTGAGTTTAAAGCATTTCTAGACGCATTACACATAACACAACTAGATATTCTCAGCGCAGGGGAATTGGACAAACCTCTGGCACTATCAGAATTACTAGATGCTATAAAGTCACTTCAGACTGGGAAAGGAGCAGGCCCCGATGGCTACCCTGTCGAATTTTATAAGAAATTCTCCACTCAGCTAGCTCCCCTTTTATTAGCAACATTCACAGAAGCTAGAGACAATAAAATTATACCTCAAACTTTTCACCAAGCATTAATCACCGTTTTTCCTAAACAAAATAAGGACTTATTACAATGTGCATCATACAGACCAATTTCACTTCTGAATAATGATGTGAAGATACTCTCCCAAGTCCTAGCTAGAAGGACGGAAAAAGTGCTGCCTTTGGTAATATCACAAGAACAAACTGGATTTATTAAAGGCAGTTTAATGTAATATATTCACCCGCAAAGTCAAATACCCCAGAGATATTATCATCCTTGGAGGCAGAAAAAGCATTTGATATGATTAAATGGAATTACCTTCTCACTACGTTGGAGAAATTTGGGTTTGAACCGAACATTTGTGCATGGATCAAACTACTATATACCTATCCAGAAGCTTCAGTCTGTAGTAACAACATAAATTTAGATTACTTTAAACTAGTACCAGACAAGGATGCCACTTGTCACCACTACTTTTTGCAATTGCCATTGAGCCACTGAGAGATCACTGTCAAAATGCTTATGAGTTCTTCTCTGATAATCCCCTTTAACAGAAAATTTCTCTATATGCAGATGATATGGTACTGTATATATCACACCCACAGAATACTGTGCCTACAGTCCTAGCAGCACTAACATAATTTCAAAAGATTTCAGGTATCAGAATTAATTTGACTAAAAGTGTGCTCTTTCCAGTGAATTCTCAAGCACATAATATTACATTCGACACCTTCCCTTTTATCATTGCAGATCAGTTTAAATATCTAGGGGTAAACATCACAAGTAAACATAAAGCTCTTTATCAACAAAATTTCGCCGTCTATATAGGAAGATTAAACAAGACTTGCATAGATGGTCAACCCTTCATCTCACTTTAGCTGGAAGAATTAACATTGTTAAGATGAATATACTTCCAAAGCTTCCCTTTTATTTTAAAACATTCCAATATTCATCAATAAATAGTTTTTTAAGAAATTAGATTCAACCATAACCTCATTTATTTGGAATTCAAAACATCCACGTATCCAATGAGCGACCCTACAAAGACCTAAGGCAGTAGGTGGCATGGCTCTACCTAACTTTCAATTTTTTAACTTTCAATTTTATTACTGGGCAGCAAAAATTCAAACTATAAAAACCTGGACATGGACACACATAGATGAACATACACAGGCTTGGTCCTCAATAGAAATAAAATCCTGCAGTACTTCTTTATATTCCTTGTTTTGTTTCCCAATAAATGCAAGTTATCGCCAAAATACTAACAACAACCCAACTGTGGTTCACTCACTCAGAATATGGAATCAATGTAGGAAGCATTTCAAGATAGAGCTTTTATCTGTGGCACCTCTGCATGAGAACCACCTTTTTCCACCCTCACAAACATATGCAGTTTTTAATATCTGGAAAATATTTGGGGTTAAATCACTTTGAGATCTGTGCACAGACAACGTCTTTGTATCCTACGGACAATTACCATATTTTTTGCTCCATTTGACACACTTTTTCCCCCCAAAAGAAGGGTGTAAATGTCTGTGCATCTTATGGAGCAAATATTCCGTCAGACCGTGATGTGTATTATCTGACAAAAGTCAACATCCAGGGGTAAAGGAAGACGATCAGCTGTTAACGGCAACAAAACTCACCATTACATTACAGGTATTCCCTCTCTGCTTGGAGGAATGTTAGACTTATTGACTCGGCACCTAATACTTACTTGTGCATGACTTAGAAAATGTAAATAAATGTAAAGAATGGCAAGATGGCATCGACATCTCACAAGGAGCGAAGGCGAGTGCAGAAAACAAAATACTCAGTAAACAATGTTTTGCACATTATCGTTAAGTTGGACTCTGATTTTTCAGAATCTGATTTTGTTGAGAATGATAAGGATATCGAGCAAGAGAGTGAGGAACTGGCACTAGCTGATCGGACACCAGCCAATATCACCCCAGCTGAGTGCATTCACGCAGCTGATGCACCTATGGTAAGGGTCGTGTGGGAGGAAAACCCAGACATTGATCTGTGGGAGCCAAACTGGCTACCGGACTTCACAAGACAGCATGGCTTGCTGTTGGACTCGACAGATTACCAGGCCGCTGGACTACTTCAAGCTGTTCTTTTCTGAGGCTGGCTTTCAGCTATTTTCAGACGAGGCAAACAGGTATGTGGAGCAATTTTTTGAATCTCGGGCTGCACTTGTACCGCATTCTAGTTTTTCAAAGTGGAAACCCACAACAAAAGATGAGATGAAGGGCTTTGTGGGATTACAAATAGAGACAGGACTAGACTGGTGATATAACTTCAGGGAGCATTGGTCCAAACGTGCTTTGACCCCTGGTGGCTTTGGACAGGTTATGCCTCGTAACTGGTACTTGCTCCTGTGTAATTGTGAGCAACTGAGCTTCATAAATTCTGACACTAGCGATGAGAAGTTCTTGGGGTTTCCAGAAAAGTAGAAGAGTGCTTGGACCTTAAAGTCTCTCCTCTTTTGTGACAGTGATGATGGTTCTTAATACCGCTGTTGACTTTAGATGGTTGAAATATTATTCTGCCATATTTTATTAAATATATTAGTATACCATTTGGTTCAGAATATTTTTTTTTGTTTTCCTCCTCTAAACCTGCATCTAATGGTCAGGTGTGTCTTAAGGAGTGAAAAATATGGTACGTTCCAAATTTAACTTTCTAGCAACACATTTCTTTCACTACCTTCAAATTAGAAACTTTGTTAAAAGGAACCTGCCCAATTTTCCTCACCTCCCACCTCCCTCTATGCTGGAAAAATATTGCTCAGTTTTGGGGACTTAGACAGCATTTTTTGCAATATATAAAACCATTTTACAGTCCCTCCCTTTCAAAGATCCAAGAGGACAGTGGGAAAAGGATCTCTCACTCAACATATCAGAGAAGGAATGGAAGGTAGCAATGCAGAGAATTTACCCGAGCTCCATATGTACAAAGCATACAATTATTCAACTCAAAATTATATATCAAGCACATCTGTCTTGTTTAAAATTGACAAAAATGTTTCCAGGGCAAGATCCAACCTGCGAATGCTGCAATTAAGTTCCAGCCTCACCGGATCACATATTTTGGGCCTGCACCAAATTAACATTATTCTGGACCAAAATTTTTAAATGCCTTTCAGACAGCCTTGGTGTCACAATCCTTACTAACCCATTGACAGCTGTGTTTGGTGTACTTCCAGATGGGCTTAAAGTGGAGAAGGAAAAACAAACTGCTATTGCCTTTACTACACTATTGGCACGTAGACTTATCTTGCTCAGCTGGAAGAATCCTAATTCCATCCATCCATCCATTTTCCAACCCGCTATATCCTAAGTACAGGGTCAAGGGGGTCTGCTGGCGCCAATCCCAGCCAGCACAGGGCGCAGGGCAGGAAACATAGAATTACTAGACGCCGCATGACTAGCAGCATCATACGTCAACGTCGCCACCATATTTAAAGTGCCACTACTGTGGAGTGAATTAGTGGATAAAGATGCCTCATGCATGTGCTGCTTGGGATTGTACAAACCGCTGTACGCTCCAAACCATATCCCGAGGGATTACATTTCATAGGTAAGACTAAATAATTGTTTTGGTTATATTTGGCCATTAGAAAATCCCGTTTTATAATCTTAACTTTAGCTATGCCAGGCTATGCTAGCAAAGCTATGCATTCATGCGCTCAAGTGAGCCGCCAAACAACGTTTTCGCTAAACGTATTTAGTCACTAACTATGTACTGTAGATTGTTGTTAACTGTTAACATTTCTCAAACTTTGAAGGTTTCCCAAAGAAATCCACCTCAGGAAGCAGTGGGAAGTAGCCCTTAGACGGAATTTTGAGAAAACTGTCCTGTGATGTGTGTCGTGCTAGTTTGGTAACAGATGCTCTACCGGCATCATATGATCAAAGCTACTACTTGCTCACATTAAAAAACAAAGGAGGTTTGATGATTCCTTCTGAGAGTACAGTCAAGGTAGTCAAAGTAGCTGAGCATTTTATCCGACAGTCGATCAATCAGTTTTTTCGGGCTGAGATTGGTTCAGATGATGTGGTTTTCCTCAAGGAGCACATTGAGGAAACACAGTTTGAAACTGACAACCATCATTTCATGCTCAAGTCTTTAGTTGTGTCTGTCTTCCACAAACTAAGGCTGCACCATATTGCCAGACTGAATACTCTCAAATTACAGAGTGGCAACACACGGAAAAAGCTATGTAAGACAATTCTGTTTCAAAGATTTTAAATCCTATCCTGTATATATTTATTTAAGTAACCACATTGTGTGTGTATGCGTATGTGGAAACTGGAACTGGAAAAGATCAAATTCGCACTTAGAGGATCTGTGCAGAACTTTTTCAAAACCTGGCAGGATCTAATCAATAAAATTTTAGAATAAGCATTTTCTTCTCCATTTATCTTTATTTACTTATTAATTCATCTATTTACTTATTTTTACTAGCTTTAAGTTTTACTCTGCCGGCCATGCTCTCTTTCTCAGGGATGGGGGTTGATTTGTTTTCAATCCTATTTTTGTAAAAACTGATCTATTTGTATGGAATGTTGTATGATTACAATAAAATCAATAAAACTAATAAAAATAAAAAACAAAAAAAGAACACAATAGAAATGTGCCATCATGAGTTGTGGCACACTGTACATGCAGAACTGTGAAATAGTAAGAACATTCTCTTTGAACCTAAAAAAAAAAAAACATAAAATAATTTTGCCAAGTAACATCAATGTCACATTACTATTCTCTTTACATTCTGCCATTGCCTGGATCTCCTGAGGCCATCCGTGTTTCTGCACTACTCACCAAAAATGCAGCAAACTTTTATGAAATTGTACAGCAGTGTGTCCCCCAACAGATCCAAACACTGACATTAAGCTTTTAATAAAACAATGGTCTGTTCAATAACCAATCATGTCCGGGAGTCTTTAATTACATCTCCTCTGTTGTGGTGTACCCACTATCACCTGAAAGAAAGATTATGCAAGTTGCTTGTGATGTTCTAAAATTAAATGCAATCCTATCAATTAGGCTCACTTACCAAGAAACCAACCATCACACACAGCATGACTCTGAAGTCTGCTTTACCCACTACTATTTTATAAAATAAAGGAATATTAGTCAGACACATTTGATTATCACATATTAACTGAATGAAAGTGCTTTCTGTTTACAAAGGCAAGTTTTTCTGCGATGGTGCTTTCACTGCCATATATGTCCACAGTAAATTGTACAGATTACATTAGGGAAATCAGAATAGCTGCAGCTGCCTTTTGATTTTGGCTTGCTCAACCTGACAGTAAAGACACTGCCATGTATCTAAGTAGCATCTTAAGTATACCATTCCATACAGATGTCATGATGAGGCTCAGGGTGATTGCAAGAATCCTGATCGGTCAAGCCTGTTTACGATAAAAGGCACTTATCGTCAAAATCCCAGTGGTTTTGAATACTTGTAATAGAATGGGGATTGTGTGATTTCTGCATAATGGTCTCTATAGTGTAGTCTCCAATTCAGCATAGAACTCCAAGAGGAAAGAAAGCTCAGAGAAGTTTATATCAGCTTATAAGCCAGCCTTCATTATGAGTAAAAAAAAGTAACCCTATTCTTGAATGCTTGCCATTGGTGATATCTTCCAAAAGAGCCAAGACTGTCATTGCCAGTGTTCACTTCATTGTCCTGCTATTTGGAGTTGCAAAAATACCAACACCAAAAAAGTCTGCGTAGGAATGGAATGTTGAGTAGGTATGGGAACAGGTTTTGATGAAGTTCATGTTTTAGAAATCCCGATTTGTATGCCAAGCATACAAGGGCATAGTCATGCTAGAATAGAAAATGGTCATCCTTAACCTACTGCCATAAAGTTGGAAGTGCACAATTCTCTAAAATGTCTTTGTAAGCTGGTGGCATTCTCTGGAACCAAAGAGCATAGCCCAAACACCGAAAAATAACCACAGACCTTTATCCCCCTTACACTAAACTTTACAGTAGGTGCTATCTAGCTGAGCAGAAATGTCATGTACTGAGATGTGGTAAATGTGGCATTCTATGACAGTGCCACTGAGCTCTTTAGTATGACCCATTCTGCTGCCAATGCTCGTCACTGGACATTGCACAGCTATGTGCTTGAGTTTGTGCACATTAACAATGGATGTGACTCATACACCTGAACTCAGTAATTTGGAGGGATCTCCTCATAGTTTTGGCCATATAGTGCACCATCATAAAATTAAAAATCTTTTTCAAATCTACAATTGGAAACAACAAGCTAACATAAGGTGTGCACCATAACAAAATCAAAGTAAACTGTTTGTGAAGCTTTAATCATATTGTTTTAATGTATATTTACTGTACAAATTACATCTCCATAACCCATCAGCAAAAAGCAAAGAATTAGTTTTCTAAATGGAACAAAGGTTAGATTACTAAATAAATTTATATTTGGAATAACCTTGGTTCTGTGTTATTTTTGAATGAGCGAAAGAAATTACTAAATTAATAAATTACAGAATTACTCATGCAGTAAAATTAATGGAACAAAAAACTACTGTGCAGTAAATACAAAAGTATATTAAAGAGTACAATGTTTATAATGATGCCCAGACAATTTAAATAAACTTAAATCATTTTCTATGCATTTTGAACTTGCTGAAGAAACAAATTAATTTTCTTCTGTCTTTTTAATATTTTATACTAAAGATTAGGATAAAAAGTAATCAATATAATCCATCATGTATGTTTGTTTGCCTCATACCCAAGATGTGCCACTACTCCTTCCAAATTGTTTTTGAAAGTTATGAAGGTTTACGCTTCATTGGCATGACTTGGTACTTTGTTATAGATTTCCAAGATCCCTTCAGTGAAGAAGCACTTACTTGATTCAGCCTTAAATGTACTTCCCTTTAACTGAAAACTGTGTGCTTATGCATGTGATTTACGATATAACTCGAAGAATTTTGCTTCATCAATAAAAAAGGCCCTTGAGAACTGTAAAGACTTGAGTTAGGTCTCCATGCAGTCTTCTCTGCTCCAGACTAAATCTTTGTTTGCTAAGAGTAAGACACACCCTTTAGTACAGAAAATGAACTTGGTTTCCTCTTCTCTGTACAGTTAGTGCTGCTATGTCTCTTTTGTAGCATAGCTGCACCCAGAACTCCAGATGTGGTTTCACTAAAATGTTACAGAGCCTGAGCATAACATCTCTTGGTATACAATGAACTGTTTTACCTAAATTATTATTTATTTTTCTAAACTGCTTCTTTACATTGCTCAACCTAATAGATGGGTGTATCAAGCAAACCTTCACATCCTTTACGGAGGTTGCTTACAATAGGCTAGTGTCACTCATTTTGTATTTATGATTAATAATCTTCTTTCTAGAATGCTGCACTTCACAATTTTCTATGTTAAACTTAATTTTCCAAGTGTTCATTCACCTCTGAACACTCCCCATTATTATGCAAGTCCATACAGCTAAAACTACACAGATTCAGTAATTTGATTCAAATCCTGTGTCCAGTCATTGTCCATGTGGAGTCTACCCATGTCTGTGTGGGCTTTCCCCTGGGTTCTTAGTACTGTATATTATTTTCATATAGAGTAACTTCCAAACCATGCAAGATCAATCTTGACAAGAGTACCCTGGTTTTCTGTAGCTTCCCGAACATTACAGTTTGGCAAACACAAAGAACACCCATAAATATCAGTCATCAGCTCATTTGTAATCAGTCAGAGGGTTTGTAAAGAATTTTGTTACAAAACCAGTTAGGTACACTGTCACAAAACATATTAGGTAGGCAGATCATTACAATGGCATTAAAAGGCAATACAGTTAATCCCCATGTATCACTCACTCCATGACCCCAAGAAAACCAGTTAACCTTTCTGTGCTCCAACTTTAAAAAATATGTAATCAATCAAATTTTTTATAGCACCATTCACAAAGCAAACCTTCACAAGATTTTTATATAGCAAACATAGATAGATAGATAGATAGATAGATATGCCTCAAAATTCAATACAGTACTGAAAATACAACTTTCAGTAACATTTTACATTTAAGAGTAAATATTACATAGGTAAAGCACAAAATACAGTTTAAGTAGATGAACCTATTGATATAGCAATATGATGACTTTAGGCTGTTATAGTTATTATGGAAGAATGGAATTAAAATATAGTTATGGTGAAATCTACTTAAAAGCAGATGACATAAGAGATTAAATGAAAGTTTTTAAGTGAGATTTCCACTGATGGAATTATGTAAGAAGCTGATTTACTACCCCTTGTAAAACTGGATGGGATGCTGGTAAGTTTGGAATCAAAGGACAAATGTGTATCACCATATTAGACAGACCAACACAGACTTTACTGTAGAATCTCAAAGAAAGGGTGGACACCCGGCTGGCCTAGGTCTCCAGGACTATGTCAACTGGCCAAATCTTGATAATAATTTTCCAGTTCCATTTATGTTAACCAATTTGGAACGGTTTTGTTTTATTATGTGTTTAAACAGATCTGTATCTGTATGTGCATTCATTAGCTAATTAGTAATTTGTAAAGTGTGTAATATTATTTTACCTGTGAATGTGTTATAGTTCTTTGAGGCTTCACTCAGTGTGCAGCACTAAACAAAAAAAACTGCATTGTAAAAAAAAATAAAAGAATTAAAAGGGTATCTTAATGTTGTAAGACACCGTGGGTATAGGCATTTATGAAATTTACATTAATAAGTTAGTATCTCCACTCATTCCTACATTCGTTAATAATATCTCAAAAAAAAACAGTATTTTAAGTGGTGTAGATAAGCATACTTCATCACATCCCATCTATGATGCACTTGGTGATAAAAATGACAAATGCTTGATTCAGCTTTTCTCTCTGTATGTTTACTATACGAGCAGTTATTGAATACACTGATCATTTTTTAAAGATTGTCAACCCCAGCTTCTCAGAAACAGACAACCTGTGTTAATCGTCTACTGCCAAAAGCTAAGAATAATATTTATTGACACGGCACTGAGAGCCACATGCAAACCTGCCCTTGCTGTGTAAGTACTTCTCAAACTGCCACACAGAATCATAAACTTTTATTTTTCTGTCTGAAATGTATACATACTACTGAATATATTTATTAAACTAGAATAAAACTGCAAATGAAAACACCATACTCTATGTATCTTTGTGAAGTTTTAAATACATTGGAATTTTAAACTACCCAATGTATCTTCAAAATTAATTATACAGTATATTTAACCGAACAAGCTACTAAATACAATAACATAACTAGGGATAGTCTAGACAGATAATAAATAAAGAAAATATTATATGCATAAGATATGCCAGCACTATTCCAGGTACAGCGCTGCTCACATGGTAGCTACAATTATACCTGCATAAAGTGTAGATAGCAATTAGCACAAAAAAAAAAAAAAATCACATCACACAAATAAATTGTCTACTTAAAATAGCCATGAGATCATAAAATGAAAACGGATGACCTGATGTGAGTAAGGGTAAGTGTGGGCAGGTGTGTATTATGTGATGGACTTGTGAGTCATTCAGGGTTGATTCCCACCTTGGACTAGCTGCCAAAAAAATGTAAGGCTTTCTGAAGCACTATACAATGTGAAGTACATTTCAAAGAAGAGAATGATCGAAGAGCTGATGATGTGAAAAACGGCATTGATTAGATATTTTTAAAGGTATGGATAAGTATTTCAAATATTTTAGCATTTTGCTAGTATACAATTGAAAAAAAGAATATGTAAATAAAAACATAACAGAATTGATTTCTGCATGAAGATGAACATTTACTAAAGTTTCATTGCTTCTCTCTTGAGCTGTAAATATAAATATAAACTAACAATCCAGATTCAAGTTGCCTACTACTACATATATTGCAACTGCTAAAAAAGGAGACTAAATCTGTCTTGATCCTTATCAGAGCACATGACTGTTAATGAAAACAAATTAACAAAATAAACTGGAGAGTATATGCTTAAATAATTTTATTAATAAAAGTTAACTAAACACCTGTGGTGTGCTACTTGTGGAGCAATTGTCAAATTTATTATAGTCTATTAATGACAATTAAACTAAACTAACTTGCATGTAATTGTCTATAAAAAAAGAAGAAAAAACTACTGGTGTCCTATTTGTGGACTGGTATATGAAAATTATGCAACTGAGACTTGCCATTATATCAGTCTAGATGTTTGTATCTTGACAGTTTTGATTTGCACACCTTACAAATGATATATTTATTCTTACATCATGCATATACACTTTGTCACATTGTTTTTTCTTCTTGGCCTGCCACTGAGCAAATCAATACATTTTTACATGGGGATGGTTGAACTTTCTTATTCCAATATACTTTATATAATTGACTTAGGATTGGGTAATTAAAGATAACATAAACCATTAATGTATGTAGTGCAATTGTAAAAAAATAAAACATTAAAAAATTAAAGCATTCCTTACATTCAGACTGGGACTGGAAACATATTGTTAAATGAGCACTAGCCTATAGGAAATCTAACTTTGACTTTTAATAAAACCCAGTTGTTGTTGTTTACTTCAACACTTCACAAATGTTAAATCAGTAGTTAAGAGATTATGTTTTACTTTCAGCCATTCCTGTTTTTTGGTGTTTATTTATCCAAAAGTCTATAAAGCCTACCTTCAGAGAATGCTAATCTTACATTTAGATGTGTCATTTTCTCTTCCACAGTATGAAATAGGAAAGTTTAAAACATGGGTACACTGTATTTCTGTCCTCCCTAAAATACCCAGCATTCAATATATAGAACACACACACACACACGGTACCAAAACATTTAGAAGCTTGTATATTGAAAATGATACTGCATCGTCTGAATAATTTACTTCTAAATAGTCTCTCACAACAATATTTATTTCATTAAATGCATGTCTAAAACTTTGCTAAAAGCAGTTTAGTTCAATTACTTAGCCTTCACTCAAAAAACGCTTCATTACAAAATGCTACTAACTACATCAGTGCTTTAAAATAATATGTTCTTATACCATCTACGAAGGCACTGTGAAGATGACCTCATAATCAGATTCTCACATAATGTGTAGATGTTCACCCCAGACAGAATAGCTTCCGTAACTTACTGTATATCAGGCACAGATCAATTTCATTTAGAAGCGGGAATGAAATACATCTCATTTTAGACCATCAAAAATTCATTTTGGATCAAACCATACTTGTGAAAATTATGTTGAGGCAACTGTCCCTTGCTGAAACATGTTGTGGCTATATTCTCAACTCTTACATTACTTCACTATCAAGAAGTATCAGGGTATAAATCTTTGCACTTTAGAGTAAGAAACAAATGGTTTAATCTTTGTTTATAAAGTAGAAAGTTTAGAGAGCCATAGCTTTAATCGTCTGGGAGATCCATCCACATTGCATGGATAAAATTAAATTAATTACACGTGGTCTTTATAGTTCATCCCTGGCCAGCTCATGAGATGTCATGCATGTATTCCCCTCAGTTCAAATGCCAGGTTTATACTCTGAACCATTTAATTATAAAATATGTCCTACATCAGTAAAAGGTTGGCTTGTTAATAAGCCTATAGTGTGCCTCTTGAAAAAGTATATACAGTATAACTTGATCAGCAACACCTGATAACTTCAAGGTAAGTTTAGAAAGAGATATAGACTGACTAATCCTGTTTCTCAAGGATTTAAACTTACCCTGCAAAATTTAATAAGTTACAGAATTTTTTCAGATTTTAAAAACAACCCTTTTTGTGTACCATACCAGATGTAGCACCACTTATCCTACTTTTTCAATGTGTTGAAATCCTAGCCATCTTACTGTAGTACAATGGGAAATCAATATATATCATATTATTTAAAATTAAACAGTTACATTTACTGAACAAGAGAAAAAAAACTCAGAAATTCAGTATACAGAAGTTCTCATTTAACCCATAACCCATTTATTTAAGTTGCAAAGATTCAACTCCTTCAACATATAAATATAATTCATATTCTGCAGACCTGGAAATGTTCTAATACTTATTGTCTAGAATTAGTTTTAGCTTTATATTTAATCTACCTTTACCACTAATGTTATGTAACACATACAACACCTTTGGAAAATTATTCAGCTCTTGACCCTTTATTCACATGCTGTAAATGACTGTCATAATCTTCGATTTTAGTCAATTTTACATGGAAGTTTTATTTGTACATCAAACACTATTTTTTACATCACTGTGAAAAAAGAAAGAAAAATTATAAAATATTAAAAAAGCTAAATTCCAAAAACTGAAATGTTTCAATTTGAAAGTATTCGTCATCAATTATTTAAAGGAGCAACCTCATGTGATAGCTATGAGAGATGATTTAATGAAATATGTATTAATTTTGCACAAAGTGATGGAGTAAGATTTGCTCTTTTCTCCTTGCAAAATTGTGGACGCTACTTTATTCCAGGTTACTTGGGAAGTAGCAGTGGATAGTAACTCTTAAGTCTCACCACAGATGTTTGATCAAATTATGGTCAAGACTTTGACTGGGCAATCCAAGGACATCTTTATTTTAAGCCACTTTGTTGTTGTTCAGGCAGTGAGCTTTGTGTCACTATCCTGTTAAGAGACAAGCTTTCTTCCCAGTTTAAGCTTTCTGGCAGAGTGGTGCAGGTCTGCAGCACTCATCTTTCCATCCATCATGACCAGATGGCTATGCCCTACTGCTAATAACATGATTCTTCCACTACCATATTTTAAAATTGCTATGGTGTTACCAGGATGATGTGCACTGTACGATTTAGGCCACACATACTGCTTAGTGTTGATGCCAAAATGTTACACTTCATGAAAATTGGCAGTATCTACCAAGTGATTTTTTTGCAAAAGCTTTGTACAAATAGGAAATGACAGGATTTCTTTCAGCAACGCCTTCTCCTTCACAGTCTTCAATAAAGGTTCTGAGCCATGCACATCCTTTCCAGTTGTAGTCACTGACTTCTGCAACTAAGTCAGAGTGAAAAACGGCATCATCATAGCCTGTGTAACAAGTGTTATTTTTGTTTGCCGACTACAGGTAAGTTTAGATGGCTGAGCTGACTAGTATATTTCCCATTTCTGTATAATGAACAGCCCATGTCCAATGCTTTTAAGATAATCTTATGTCGTTCCCCAGATTTGTTTTTCTCTATTATTGTATCACTGATTTGTTCTGAATGTTGTTTTGTCTTCATTTAGGTTTCCTTTGTGGAAAATCCCTACTACACAGTTGGACCTCAACATGAGAGAGAGTTTTTATCCTCATAAATTCATTAAGAAAAAGTGATCAATTGACAGACTCTGTGAGTTGGTAAGGTATTACATTGCACCTGAGCAAATTTAGCCTCATACACTACATGGTTCAAATCTTGCACACACCTGATTGTCACACCTTTATGAGCTTGTTGGACATCCCATTCCAAAACCATGGACATTAAAATGGAACTGAGAATACTTTCCGCAAGATTTCAGTCCGTCTGTGGACATTTGTGTCCATTCAGACAAAAGAACATTTGCTGAAGTTAGGTACTGATATTGGATGAGAAGACCTAGCTCGCAATAAGTATTTCAAATTGCCAAAAAAGTGTTCAGCAGGGATGAGGTCAAGGTTCTTTGTGGGTCCACCACACCAAACTTGCTGAACCATGACTTTATGGACCTTTGTACTCAGGCACGCTGGAACAGAAAAGGGCTTTTCCCAAACTGCTGCCACAAACTTGGAAGTGTACGATTGCCTGAAATTACTTTGCATGTTGTGGTATTAAAAGTATCCTTCACTGGAACCAAGTGGTCTAGCTAATTTTCCCTCTTCCACCAAATTTTACAGTAGGCTAGGCACCATGCAGTCTGGAAGGTGGTATTCTCCTGGTGTCTTAACTAACCCAGATTCTTTCATCTGGACTTCAATATAATGAAGCATGATTAAATCATTCCAGAGAATGCATTTTCACTACTCCAGAGTCCAAAGGTATTGTGCCTTACACCAGTCCAGCTGATTCTTGGCATTGTGCATAGTGATCTTAGGGTTGTGTGAATCTGATCGACTATGGAAGCTATTTTAAGAACTTCTCAACGGACAATTCCTGTGCTGTTTTTGCTTTTGGAAGCATTTTGGAACTTTGTTGTGAGTGATGCCACAGAGGATAGGCAACTTCTATGTGCTATGTGCTTCAGCACACTTGTTGGCCCTGCTTTGTGAGTTTGCATGGTCTACTATTTCATGGCTGAGCTATTGTTGCTTCCAGACACTTCCATTTTAAAATAAGAATTGACCAGAGAAATTTAGTACTGCAGAATTTTAACATAGTAACTTGTAGAAAAAGCGGTATACAATGACTGGGACACATTTAAAGCCACTGAGCTCTTAGATATGACCCACTCTACTGTCACTTTTTGTCAATGGAGACTGCATGACTATCTGCTTGATTTTATGCACCTGCTAACAATGGGTGTGACTGTAACACCCACACCCAAATACCTGAAGTGGTGTGCACATATTTTCGGTCCAATAAAAAGGCCATGAAAAGTCAATGAAAACCTTTAAAATACCACATTTTTAATTTTTCTTGTTAATATAAGGTAAATTTTCAATTGGAGACAATAAACTGTAAAAATAGTTTCCAGGGCTAAATATTTTTTCAAGGCACTGTACAGTGTTTGATGCTATCATGATGTGAAATAAATACATCAAAAATCTTACTGTTTCACACCAAGAAATAACAGAATGAAACATTTCTGCATAGTGCAAATCAAAAGTGGAAAAAGGCTACACTACTTAACTTATGCTACAGCTAGCATTCACGGTTCCACCTACTTGTAGGCTGCAAAAAGCTAAACACTTTTAAAATATGAATTTGTTAAGCAAATACTATGATCATTTTCATTTAACCTTTAAATTTAAACATCTGCAGAAAACAACATTTTTTTTTCGAATTTTAACACTTGTTTATTTTTGTTCTTGGAAACTGTTTTTCTTTAAAGAGAAAAAGAAGTTGAACCAGATTTTAGTGTCATTTTAGGAGGCAGGGAGGTTTTTAAATATGTAACATGGAAAGAAGCCAAAAGTATTAGTTACAGAAAACAGTGACAAAAAAACAAAAACAAGTTCATAACAGGGCACATACCTTCTTAGAAATGATTAAAAAAAAAAAAAAAAAATTAATTATTGTCATTAACAACATTATAGACAAATTAATCAAAAATGTGTATGCTATCTTTACCTTTCAAAATGTTTTAAATAGATTTACTATTAATTTTTCCTTTAACGTGAAAAAGAGGAGAATGCATGGTTCCTCACTGCATGAGCCATTAGGTGGAACCAACAGATTTCAGTTTTATATAGATATTTCTTCTATTATAGCATATGTAAGTCTTATAGAGCAACTTAAAAAATGCTCATCTATAATTTAGTCTATGGCATTCACTCCTCCATTCATCCATTTGTAACCTGTGCACTCCTGTAAAATTAAGATAGCTCACTTTAGATCATAATTCAAAATTTCAATTTTTTCATGGGCAATATCTATGGATATGAATTCAGGAACATGCCTTTTGTTCTGGTCAAATTTATTTTCTGTACTGTTCAAGACAAATCTAGGATGGAAGATAATGGTGCCATGTTAACGCACTGTAAAAAGTATGGAAAAATCTCTGCACTCAGGCTTCAAATCAGTCTTTAAGCAAAGTAAACAGGATCCAGGATATAAATGTCACACACTTTTTTTCTGCTGATCAATTCATGGCTCACATCAATTATTAATCAATTAACTTTAGGCAAGAAAAAGAAAAGGCACTCCACATGATATTTCCACTCAAACATGTCAAAGAAAGCTGCAGCAAAAGCTTTTTCAGTGATTGGAGATAAAAGCTACTGTGAGTTTTATACACAAATATTTTTCCTTTTTTATTTAAAAATTTTGCAGGTCATTTACTTTTGTCAATAACCAATGACCTCTTCTGTGCATGCAAGGATGTGATGGTGACACGCTGCGTTTTAGAAACATGTTTCTTTGCTTTTCCACAGTAGTAAGTCTCCTGTTTGTGGACCACAGCTATCAGACATTAAACTCTCATGTAAGAAACACCATTTTATTCAGAGACACATACAGTAGGAAGATTGCTTCAAATATAAAATGTAATTTTGTTTTTGAATTATTACTGGAGTAATTCATAAAACTATTGTTTTGCACCCTGTTTATCCAATTTAGGATTGTGCAGGGTCAGAGCCTATCCAAAAAGTACTATGCAGGAAACTAACCTGCATGTGGAGTTCATTACTGGGCACCACCACACACAAACCCACATTCACAAATGTTTATAGGATACAAGAAAAAAAGCTAGAGAACTACTTGAGAAAGCCACAGGAAGAACGAGATTACATCTGCATTTGTACATTCAAAAATTATTAACTGATTAAAAACAGTTAATTAAAAAATGGTCTAATACTTTCCAAACATTTTATCATCACAACCTTAATCTATACTAATGGAGCAAGGATTTGAGCACAGTCTCCTTCAGCTGCTAGACTCTCTTCCAGGAGACAGAGTGAGGTCAAGGAAGAAATGGGAACAACAACCAGTCATTAGAAGGCACATGATCCCACAAGGGAATTCATTGAACTGTTCTGTCTTACTAATAATGTAGGCAACTGGTGTACTACCATGAAGATATGAACCTTTTAAGAAGGCTCACTGATTCAAAAATTCAGATCTAAGAGGCTTTTGGAAAAATTGTAGGTCAAAAATCCTGTACATCTTAGGGAGGCCAATTTTTCTTCTTCAAAATGTATCAGTACCCAGGCCGCATGTCATTCTCCAGCTTTGTGGTGCCAATGCCCTTACCCCTTTCTGGGGTAACTGCATTTTGGGTGTGTCCTACCTTCTGTACTGGCACAATGACATGCATGTTCCCCCCATCTTCCTATGACCTAGCTGTGTGCTGCATCTCTCCTGTACCAACCTTTTCTGTCTGTAACTTCCCTGTTGACCAGAAGACCTCTCTCCAAGTATAAATAGAAAAGTCACCAAATTACTTTATCATCACAATCAATTTCTCCAAAACAATGTAGTGTAAAACAATTTAAAAAAATGCATCAGTAAATTAGAGCATGAAATCTTCATCAACAAGGTGCAGACTGGGGGAAGTGTATTTTATTTGGCAGTAGTGACAATATAGTGTGTCATGTTGAATTATGTGGATAATCTGTTCTTGTGCATGTTAAAAATTACTTAACCACCTCAGAAAATAAGCAAGGGAAAGTAATTGTTGCTTCTGTAAATGATAGCTTGTAGCCTTTTTCTTGCCTACAAAAACAAACAAAATTAAGCACAATAATATAATTTAACAGTAACACTTAATTTTAAATAGCAATTGCATAATTATATTTAAAATAGCCGAAGCCTGCCATAGCATACGGCGGTGTAAGAATAGGAACAGAAAACGGTGAGAAAGGAATTCAGAAATCAGAAGAAATAAATACTTCTTGAAAGACGCAGTTGTGAATAGGTGTTTTGGTGGTGACGACAGATAATGAGTCGAAAGATCTAACCCTAGAAAAAGCCACGTACAACTGACCGTGGCTGAAGACTGGTTGCTAGAATTATTGTGAAGAGTAAACAGCATGTGGGTATGAGGAAGGCAGCGCTTCTGAAATCTCGATTACGTAAATATAATCAATAACAACCTCAAAAAGACGTTGTTGTAGAATGTCTCCAAGTAATTCCTGCAGCTTAATCCAGAAGACTCATGCTACAATATCAGGTCTGTGCTCCGGTCTTTGGGTATCCGACAGTGCATGAAGAATTTCCGGGCAAGCAGGATTACATGTGAAAGTGATAAATAAATGAGGCTGTCCGAATTTACGTACTATGATCATGGCATCCTGGTAGTTTTGTTGCATGTATCTTGGACTTCCTGGAAATATGGACGGTAATATGATCATTTTGTCTACACGTACATTGTTATTTTCAGTGTTTGCTTGCAGTGCATCTGACAGTCCTTTGAATTGTTCCACGCGCAAATCTTATTGATCTAATCTGAGACAGTTGAGACGCGTGCCCTCTGTTTTAACATACGCATCTATGACGTACTGTTGGAATAGTTTGCCGCTGGAGTGCAAAATACTAAATGTATTCCTCATTGCTGTGATCGCGTAAAATTGGCATTGAGTAAGCCTTCTTCTCTTGGCGGTTCTTTTATCGGGAACATGTTGTAAATCTTTGTGCCAGCCAATGTCAGCGTAATGGAATAAAAGTGGGTAAACCATAGGATTGCAATTCATATTGAGCGTGGAAATCTGTTTATAAGAGTTGTCTATGGGACAGATTCAAATGTCCCTTTCGGCAGACAGTCCGCCATCTTCACCGACGAAAATCGCTGCAACATTAGTGTGACATGTTGGGGCATTGTAGCATTGTATTCCTCGAAAAGCATTCGTACAGATGCTGTTGGATTGGACTGAGCGATTTCATGCATGTGCTTGTATGATTTAGTGAAGGGTTTGATGGTTCTGAGCATGGAATCTAGCTGAAGAAGTAAACTTTCGCTGCATGTAGAGTTTGCTTTATTTTGTAAGCGTACTTGAAAAGCTTAGCGAGAAATGCCATGTCGGCTGCGTGTGGACGGGACCGGTTTAGAGGTGGAAGCCGGACGATGGTCCTAGCTTCCTAGCTCTGATGGTATGAATCAGGGTTTTGCAGACAAAGATTTTCCCTGTTCCTGCAGGACCATCTAAGAAGAAGCATGTTTGTCGCGGATGGGGATCGCTGTATGCAGCATGTAAACATGTGTTTGGTGAGGTGTTGGGGGCAGGCACATGAGCAGGCAGTGCGCATGCCTTGAGAGTGAGGGTGGACACGGGAGGAGGGTTAGAGTTAGCGGGCGGGGCTGTGTCGTGTGTACCCCATGACGCGGGAGGAGGGTTAGAGTTGGAGAGAGGGGCTCTGTCGTGCATACCCCATGGTCAGGCGACTTTGTCAATGAAAAGTCAACATGGCTCAGAAAGCGACTGAGGCTGTATTTGATGAGGTGTTGCGACTTAGTCAGCACCAAATTCCCTTTCACCCTCTAAAGCTGTCATCTTTAGCCCATAAATGGCCACTGCTGGGGATGGACAGTTGCTGAAAACATGGACCTTCATGCGATAGTCCTCAATTTCCTCATCGAGTTGGTGGTTGCAAAATCACAAGAAGCGAAGATAGTCATGGTGGTCTTCTCTTACCACAAAGCCATGAAACATTTGCTGAATGTCAGCCATCACTGCTATTTGCTCTGTCATAAAGCGAATAAGAACTCCAAGTAGGCTATTATTCATATCTGGACCTTGTATGAGCACATCATTAAGTGAAATGCCTTTATAAATGTGCACTGGAATCAAACACAACTCTAATTTGGTATGGTTTTTGAGGGTGATAAACACCAAAACTTGGCAAGTACCAGAACTCATTGGTGTTGTTTTGTTTGTGGTGCTGTTTCAGCGTGTCCATTGGCAAAAATCTTCTTCATGAATTCAATAAAATGTTTTTTTCATTTCGGGTTTTCTTTTTAAAGTGTGTTTGATAGACAAAAGATGGTTAAGGGCTTGTTCTCTGTTGTTAGGAAGAAACTGTCGAGGAGAACGAAATGGTAGAGGGGCCACCCAGCTGTTTGAGTTATCCTTAAAAATTTCTGTATTCATTATGTGGAGGAAAGTCTCATCTTCAACAGAGGGTGCTAGCTTGTTATCATCCTCTGAATGACTGAAGATTAGCTTGCCTAAATTCTGTGACCAAGAGCTAGTAAATGAGGTAGCAGTTGATTTACCCTTCTCATTTAAAAGCCTCTCTTTTATGCAGATACTGCTTTCATAAGGTTGGAAGTAGCTTGGTCGTCAGTTCTCGAGGACACTGGTTTTGAGGACTTTCAAAGAAGGCTTGTGAATGCCCCCCAAACAGACATCACCGATAATGACCCATCCTAGATCTAATCTTTGGGCATAGGGGGCATTATTTGGACCATTGTGATGGCTTCTTACTTTGTGTGCACAGATAAATGTCTCTGCCAAGCAACAAGAGAATCTCAGCATAGGGGTCAAGAGGTGGAATGCTGTTAGCAATAACTCGGAGATGAGGATGGTTGTATGCAGCTTCTGGTGTAGGGATTTCATCCCTGTTGTCAGGTATCAAATTGCACTCAATAAGGGTTGGAAGGGTAAGGCAAACCTCTCCATTGACTGATTCCACCACAAATCCACAGGTTCGTCTTTCAGACATTTCTGTAGCTCCAGCACATGTCTTTAGGGTGTAGGATGTGTTGTCACTCTGGATGTTGAAAATGGCAAGATCTGCATTTTTTGACAACGACACATTGCTCTGATCATCTAGCATTGCATACATTTTTACTTTCTTTTCAGGGTGTCCTTTTACTAAGCATATTTTATTTATTTATTTACTAAGCATATTTTAGAACATGACTTGCCTTGGAGACTTCCGCAGACCACTGTACATATAGAAGTAGCCACAGTTTCAGCATGTTCAGTTTGCTCCCGGCCATGCTCTGTGGCAGAGAGGTTAGGTTCTCTTGTAATCCAGGGTGTTGGACTTGCGTGGAGAGCTAAAATGTGCCAGTCACTGTCACATTCTAAACAATGGATGACAGCTTTACAGTCTTTAGCTTGGTGGCTTGATGAAGCACAGCATCTGAAACAAATGCTATGTTCCTTAAGAAAGTTCATGCATGCTACATATGGTCTTTCTCTGAAAGCTTTGCTGTTTTTGAGAGCGTGAGGCTTATTATGAATTGGACATGTTTTGGACAGATCCTCTAGAGATGTTTCAGAGGAGGTAAGTATGGCAGAGTCTTCAATAGCAGTTTTATTTACTAAGATGCAATTGGTAGGTTTCCACGGTTTGGACAACGACTCTTCACTTCTGAATGACCCTGCCCTTGAAGCTGGGAGAACAAAGCTGGGATCAGTTCCCATCTCTGCATAGCAACACACAAACTTTACAAAGAATGAAAATGGAGGATATTTTCAATATGGAGGATACACAATTTTCTCTTTTATACCAGGAGCCCTGAGAAATCCATTTCTCCTGAAGGTTGTGGGGCAGCTTTTCCACAATCTATATATATAATTCACTAAGGCAAGACACCCATGGAAAGCACACCGGAAGGGGCGTGGATTCACTAAGCCACCGACAAGTAAGACACCTATGGCGCACGCAGGGAGGAAGCCACGCCCAGCAACTCCAAGACCATTGGATACGACGACAACTTGCAGCGCCACACCCACCAACTCGGGCGTGACGACACAGAAAGAACCGCGTCATTTATATTCGTCTGTTGTAGAGGCTTCATTTACTTCAGAGCCACCTGTGACTGTTTATAGAGGCAGGTTTCTCACGGAGGTGAGTCACCAAATGCAGCGTGTAAAACAGTTTGCGATGAATGTAACATTGTAACACAATGAAGTAAGCAGTCTTTAAAAACCGAGTTTTCTGTTACGACGCACGACTGCGTGCACCATAGCAAACTGTTTTACATGCTACATACAGCAATACGCATCCGCAACAAACATGCGTCTTCTTCACTCACGGACAATTATATGTTGCTGTCTCCAGAGTTCCATCTTTTCATTCACTTTCTGTTGTATCCTCAAACCCTCCCTTTTTAGACAACTGTGTCTTTCCAGAAGTGTTCAACCATCAATAAATAATTATGCGGTGTTTGTTATGCCACGGGTTCACTATTGTGTTGTATTTTGCTCTCTCCAGAGTTCCATCTTTTCATTCACTTACTGTTGTATTCTCACACCAACCCATTTTAGACAACCGTGTCTTTCCAGAAGTGTTTAGCATTCAATAAATAATTATGCATGAGATTGAGCCATTGAACCCCATTCGGGCTGCAAACCATGGAATTCCCACTAAGTGCGACTCATATGCTCCCACTGGTTGCGTCCCTACCCTTTGTGCACACCCCCTCCCACCTCACTACTACCGGGGTCGGGTGTCTTGGTGGATTATATATAGAAAAGCAGCCAACGACTCAAGTGACGATTGGAGGTGGGCACATGAGCAGGCAGTACATACTGAACGAGAATTCAGCAGACTAGCATGACGGAGGGAGCTGAATGGACGTCCTTCTCCTCTCCTCCCGTTCCACACTCCGTGCCATGCACCCCCCCATTCCTCTATCTGGCAAGAGAAGGCGCAAATGCAGTCCACCAGTTTTCAGTCACGGACGATTGTGTGTTGGTTCGTTCCGTGCATTGTTACAATGTTGCTTTTCTTGCTGATTTATTACATTACCGATTTTTCAAATGTTAATTTTCTCCCTGTCCTTAAAAATCATTAAAAAACCGGCCTGATTATGCGGCGTATGGTACTAGCCAACCTGCGGCGGTTGGCTAGTAGGATTTATTCCTCAGGCACTATCGAGAAAACTAAGTCCAAGTAGGGCTGTGCGATATGACCAAAATCTTATATCCCGATATTTCATTTCATATCACGATATAGTACATTTTCTTTGTATTCAGTGAATAGTTTATATAATCACCACTCCTTTTTTTTCATTTAAATTAAAAAAATCAAAAATGAGAAGTACTCAACTTGTAATTATTTCTGTTCTTTTATTTAGAACATTTGAGCAAATGTTTGACTTAGAATGTAAACATAAAATGTTAATGTATCAAATATAAAACACTTTTCAAAAACAAATTACTAAAGGCCCAATATAAAATACTGCTATATAAAATGCCTGACATAAACAAAATGTGAACTGTAGCAGCAATAACTCTCACAACATATATTAAATATAAAAGGATCAAAGCACTAACAACTAAAGTATATAAGGCCAATAAACCCTTTAAACAAAATAAATACAAGTCTAACATTAACTGTCAAAACCAAATGTAAACATTTTACTTCAAACTGTAGCAGCAATAAGGCTTACGACAAAAATATATTAAATATATAATATTAAATATAATATTTTTTAGGCTACATTCTAGTAAAATGTTAATTTGCACATCGTAGTGTGGCAAATCTCCGTTAATGAGTTACAGCTGATCGCCCCGTGCGTGGGACTGGACGGCGCTAACGTGTTGATGCCGTCCAGCCCCAAGCACGGGGCGATCCGCGGTAACTCGTTAACGGAGATTTGCCGTGTTAATGCAGTTGTGGCGTAAACGTAATGTAGCGTTCTGTTCTTTATTGTAGAGTTCTGTTCTGCAGTTTGTGTTCTGTGATTTACATCCCTCTCAGTTATTTATTCTGTTGTCCCTGTTATTTCTGATGGACTGTAATAGAGTGGAAGGTAAAGGAGGTTCCGGAGGGATGGGGGGTGGAGCCGAGGCGGGCGAGGGGGGAAAGCGCTGTGAAAAAGGTGGAGTGGACGACGATCTTGTCGCCCCTAGCTAAGAGAGTTTGTTTTTGGATTGCTGTCTGTTCGGCGTGGTTGTGGCCAACAGCAACCATTTTTTGTTTGTGTTTAATAAAGAGGGAACTAACCAAGTGACCGTCTCGGATCGTCATTACGTCTGGAAGACGCTACAGTAATTTTAACAAGATTAACGCTGACAGCAAACGCTGCAGGGAAAATTATGCCTTAAGCAAATTGTTTTGGTAGCAATTAATCTTCCAAGCTTTTAACATGCTCGTTTAAATAGTACCTTTACAACTGTAATATCCTACGTGGCCTGCCTCTCAGTTGTAAACTATCTGCATGCTCGCTCACGTGCTTTTTGCAGAGGTGGTAGAAGAGGTTTGTCGTGTTGGAGTCAGTGGTAGCGATCGGTTTGCAGCATAATTTGCACAGTACCGTTTTCTGGTCCGTGTCAGACTCTTCAAATCCAAACCATCTCCATACTACAGAGGTAGCCCCTCGTTTAGGAACAAGGTCCTTCTGTGTGGAGCTACCTGGTGTTGCCTCGTCTTCATCAGCTATGCTAGTGTGTCTGCATCCACGTGGTGGCCATCAAAACAATGAAAAAAATATTGCCGTAAACAGTTTATTTTGCGACACCACGAAACAAACGATAGCGTAATGTGCAGCAATAGACGTTTTCATATTGTCATCCGATATATATCGTTATATCGAACAGCCAAGTCCAAGTAAGTAACCATCATTTTTTGCTGCTTCTCAGAGGCGTGACCACGGAGGGGCTGGGGTGGGCACTGCCCCACCCCCCCCAAGACAAGCCGTGCCCACCCTGCGAAATGCTCTGTCTGTGATTTTCACAGTTCACTTCGCCGCACATTTTGCAGCACGTTTTGAACCTGTTGACTGCATTCTTTAATTAAAACAGCATATACGTTCCATTCTTCTTTTATTTTCTGGTTGGTAACACCAAAGGCTATGCATAGGTAGCTTATTAAAAAGCAGACATCTTCAACCTCTGTCCCTCCGTGAGCTGCTGGCTCCACGGTTGAGCCCAGCACCGCTGCTACCAACACGCAACGCAGCGTACCCATGTCGGGAACTGAAACTCCAAAAGAAGTAGATAAGCCTACACAATCCTCCAGCTGTGCGCCCTTGTCGGGTACTCCAAACCTCTGCCTTCAACAAAATATACAGTCCGGTCTGCCTGACTTAAATATGGATAGCCCATCCCAGCGCATTTTAATTAATTATCCCAAGCACACATTCGGAAAGACACTCAGATGTTTTAGTGCAAGCTGATATCAGTCTCGACCATGGCTTGAATATTCTGTTGTCCGTGATGCCATCTTTTGCTTTGCCTGCCAAATCTAGTGTTTCCAATTCGGACCGCGAGGACATATTCACCAAACACGGCTACACAAATTGGAAAAAAGCTCTAGAAAAAGATGGTGGTGGCTTTCACAAACACGCGTCTAGTATCCCGCACGTCAGAGCCATGTCTGCATGGCAAGAGTATCGGCGCCGGGGAGAAATGGGTGAAAGCATAGTTCAACTACTGGGTTCAACCCAGATAGAAAAGAATAGATATTATGTGAAAAGCATTGGGGAGGCCGTTCAGTTCCTTCCAGTCAATGAACTGGCTTTGCGTGGTCACAATCACGAAGGTGTGGAGGAGGGACTTTTCCTTAAGTTCTTTGATTACACAATCAAAAAAGATGCCAAACCTGCAGGAATTGTAAAATACATCCCAAACAACGCAAAATACACATCCAATCTAATTCAAATAATTGAGACTCTTCCCAAAATGGTGGTAATAGATATCAGGACCAAATATGAAAAAGCCGACTCTCCTGGATTTTGCATTAAAACGTGATGGTACCAGGGATCGCTGTAACATTGAGAATTTGTCTGTAGTGATTAGATTTGTCCAGAACTCCATCCCTGAAGAACACCTGATTGGCTTAATTCAACTGAATCAACTTGATGCTGAATATATTTGTAACCAAATTCTGTCACATCTCTCTGAGTTAGGTTACAGCCCAGACAATTTAGTGTGTCAGTGTTTAGATTGGAATTTCTGTCATGTCTGGGGCAAAGGGTGGTGTCCAGGCTTTGTTACAAAACAAAGTTGGTAAGTACATTCCATATGTACACTGCTACAACCACCACCTCAATTTACCAGTGATACATGCAATGGAATCAGAACCTCTGGCTAAGAAGTTCTTTGACTGGTCAAATTCATTGAACACATTTTGTCACAGACATTATGTTTCACACACAAACAATATACCCACACTGGCAAGACTTCTAGAAATATGATGGACCAGTCATTATGATGTCACAAAGTCCATTGCCAACAATGAGAAAGCTATAAGGGGGCTTCTCTCATAGGTAGCAGAGGCTGACACTGCCCCTTTTGACATTTGCATAGAGGCATGTGGTCTTTTGACCCAATTAAAAAAGCAGAATTTCTTCAATGCAGGAAAATTCCTCCTTCATGTGCTTGGTGTGCTGAAACCAGCCAATGCAATTCTACAGGCACATGCAGTGGATTTGTGCACTGCTGGGGAGGTGGCGACAGCTTCACTGGCCACACTTAAGGAGATGAGATGCGTCTCATTTTGGGAGAAGCATTTCTCTCAGTGTGAAAGTAGGCCTACCAATTCGCTCAAAAGGAAACAGAAAAATTAATTCACAGCTTGATGATAGTATTGTCGTGTCTACGCTTGGGCATGGTGACTGATGAACAAATTACTCCTAATCAGACTTTTAAAAGGGCTATGTTCAGCATTCTTGATAGAGCTATTGTGGAAATAGAGACAAGATTCTCTCAGAGAAATGTTGAATTATTGAGGGCCACATCGCTTCTCCTGCCAAAATCAGAATTATTTCTTGATCATTCTCTCCTGAAACCACTTCAGGCACTTGCAGGCACCGAGCAAAACAGCATGAGCTTGCAAAATGAAATTTAGTCATTCTGGCACATGAGAAAAACAAACATCACAGAAAATCTAGACATGATTGAATTCATTTCAGAATTTGCCAAGAGTAACTGCAGACCGGTCCTGTAGATAATATCCAGGTTAAACACTGGAAACGGATATCCTATAGCCTCCCTACAATGATCCACGTTTATGTTTTTGCTCTCATATGTTGTATACATTTGACTTTATTGATATTTACCTTTTATAGGTAGTTCTATATTTGTTCACAAAAAATAATACAAGTTCCATTGCCTGTTAATTTTATTGCACAATAGGTTATGATTTATGCCACAATTTTTGCTTTTATATGTTATATAAAACTATGTTGTTATTATTATTTGACCCTCCTACAAAATGGGGATGGATTGATATTTTTTGCCCCCCCCCCTGACAAGCCAAATGCCCACCCACACATGATGTTCTGGTCACACCTCTGCTGCTTCTATTTCAAGGAGCTAATCTCCAAGCTCTTGAAATCTTTGATAGTCTTTTGCTGAGACTTTCGGAAAGCCATCAAGTCTAGTGAAAAGTGAAGCTTTAATTGCTTCTGGAGAGCCATAAAGTATGTCTAGTCTTTGCCAAACCATTTTCAGGCCAGATAGTGGGTGACGGACATGAACTGCTCTGATCCTTTTAACATGCCACACTGAATCGCCATCAAGTCACTTAAGAAGGTCTAGCTCTTCCCTTGGTTTGAGGTTCAGTCCTTCTATGGCATTGTGAAAGCTAGATTTCAAGGACAGATAATTTGCCGGCTGATTGTCAAACATCTTAAGTCCTCCTGTTAAAAGATCACGACGAGCCAAATATGCTGCAAGGTCAGATATATCTGAAGATCTGCTTGAGCAGATGGGCGGGGGCTGGTTTTCTTTAAACACTGCTGTATTGAATAGTGAGTGTGCCTTGGAGGCCTTTGCCCCAGAGTCAAAATTCTTGAAATTTATACAGTCTTTAACATGAAGCTTTTGTTTTGATGGTTCTTTGGTAAGAGAATGTGAGAGTTCTGACTGCGGCAACTTTTGTTTGTCATGAAGGGGACCACCAAAATCTAATCGTGTGGGAGGTGGAGGATAAGTGATTGTTGCTTCCTGAGTGTTGTAATGAAGTTCTGTGTCATTTTCATGAACAGCAAAATGTGCTTGAATATATTCTTGAGTCCAATGAATCAATTGTTAGGGTAACAGGAGGTATTTAGCTTCACTAATGCGTTCGTTATTTTCTTTAAATGTTGCTTCTTCGAGAACCTGTGCCTCGGCCTCTGCCTCTTTCCTAAGAGCTTTTAAAGTTGCTTCTAAACGTGCCTGCTCTACTTTCATCTCTATCTCTTACTTGGCACATGTAGCCTTTGTGCGTGCTGCTTCAGCCTTGGCACGGGCCTGTGCTGCAGCGATGCTAACTGAGGACTTACTTGAGCGATGTGAAATTGCTTATGCATGGCATTCGGACCCGATTTCTAGGTCCTGAGGATCAATGTTGTTTTGGTTTGTGTCAGACATTGCGGACTCATGTGAAACAGACAAATGTGTTTCCGATCCACATGACGGCACTTGAAATGAAGTAAATATTTTCACTCTTCTGCCCTCACCGCGCATTTGTGTACGTAGTTATGCAGCGAGCTAAACACTCCTTCAACAAACACCCAAGACACTGATGATATTCAGGCATTTAATGAAAGTGGTGTGAAACTGTAAAGCAAAAAGCAATACCTATCAGAATTTGTTAACTTAATATATATTTTTCCTTAAAAATACCATCAAATTGAATACAAACTACTTGGTATTATTTCCTTATGAAATGACGTAAATATTACAAAACAGATTCTTTAGCGCAAAGACATCCTGCCGCTTCATATTCAAATGCATAATAGGCATGAACAATCATATACATGCTGTATATATTTACGTACACATTAAACATTTGCAAAATAGTAAAAGGAACAACTAAAACTCAAAACAATGTATATACTAATAAAGAAACAAAATACCTACAAATTATGCCTTTACAAGGGCAAATAAATAGCGGATGGAAACAGATGTCTGCCACCTGCTTCAAGATGGAGTCTTAATAGCAGTATAAAACAATACCCAGTCTAGCCACTAGAGGTCCCCCACGAACACATTTTAACAGAGGACAGAACAGCACTACTTATCTTAAGGATGACAAGACTATTATGGAGTCAACAAAACCATAGTTAATCAGCTTCCTAAGAAACTGCAGTGCCACCACCTTGTTTGAGGCTGAAGTTGCCATCCAAACTATAAAAACAAGAGATCACCTGGCCAAGAAAATATACTGCATTAGTACCAATCTTACATGTGAGTGGTCCTATGCTATCTTTCTAGCTGCAACAGGTCATCTTTTATATCCGGGAGAACATCGAGGTCCCAAGTAATTTCAAGACTCCCACTATTGTCCCCATCTTCAGGAAGGGTAACAGGTTGTTCTGTGGAAAATATAAAGGATTTTTTTTTGTTTTCAGTTGCCTGGAAGATCCTCACCAGGATCATACTGATCCAGTTACTGAGACGCCAAATGGGAACTGACACACTTGTGGCATTGTTGACATGTTTTTTACATTGTTCACTAGAAAAGAGGCATTTCATTTAATCAACTGTAAAGTGAACAAATCTAAACTACAAGACTAGAAAACAGATTGGTATTGGGGTCCTCACCTTGAAATACTGTATACATACACACACACGCATTTTATATATATTCCTGCTTCCATTAAGAAGTCATGTCTCTAGGGGCAAATTAATAAATGCCATACGTGTAAAAGGAATTTTGACTTCAAAAGTACCAAACTTACACTTTAACCTTTAATATGTGTCACTGTAAGTTTATGAACATACATACAGTATCATTTCAGATCTGAAAGTTCAGCAAAACAAAAGTAATGCATAACCCAACTGTAAACACATACACAATATAAATAGGGAAAACTGCTAACTGATAAACATCCAGATAGAGAAACTACAAAACAAAGTTAAATGTTTCTGTGTTATATATCAGGTCATATGCAACACATTGTTTGCAAAATTTCAATTGTGATAACAGACACTAACTTTATGAATATTTGCAATTTTTTTTTAAATTGTTTCAAAAGTGACAAACACAATTTTCCATTTATTAAAGCCTGCCTCTTTCATTCTTCTTGAATAACCAAGTCACCATTTAAGCAGCTTCTGATCTCTATATTATGCACAACATATTTATCAACTCTAATAGGTTTCACATAACTTTGCCAGATAACTGTTTGAGAAGTGATACAAGATGTGTACACATTCCCACAGTCAAAGATGAATAATGAAATATTTTTGTTATTTTCTTTTAGATCGATGAGTCATATTTTAAAATAGACCATTTGGTTAATGCTTAGTTTTACTGCAAAGTAAATCAGGCTCAAGACTACAAAATTACACAAATAAACTCAATGGGGAATGTTGACAGGCTATGCAGAGCTAGGTTAAAGAAACCTAAATATTAAATTACATGTGTCTCATAATGACACAATACAGCAATAACAAAATACCAGACACTTAAAAGTGTAAAATGAAAGGCTGCTCTGCCTATATCCGAGGGTTTTATCACTACATAATCTCACTGATAAGAAAGTTGTTTAACTGCCTGATTTTCACAGATCTTTAATATTAATTTCAGACTAAGCCTAGAACTCTTTAGCCAATGAGACTAGGTTGTGTATTTTCCTATCTAATGTCCTAGAGGACAATGGTATTTGCTGTAACACTGAGTAATGGTTTTACCAAGTACACATTTTCAACTTATTTGAGCAAAATGAACAAATGTCAAAAATAAATAATGAGAGTTTACAATAAAATGAAATAAGGACTGAAAACATCTGCAGCTGGGCTATGATTTATAGAACTAAAGCTGTTCCTGATGCACTGAGTCACATAAATAACAGCTAGAGATGAAACTATCTAAGGATGAAAATCAATAAGATTCTATTTTCTGTACTTGAAACAATAAATTAACAGTGCTGAGTAATGATTATTTTCTCCCCAAAGGGATCTCAAAATAACCAGGTTTTCAGTCAGGTGTATGTTGAGAAAGTGCACAATGTGTGTAAACCTCCAAAGTTAAAATTTAAAATTTAATTTCTAGAATCTGTCATCAGTGAAGATAAGTAATTTCAAGGCAAAAACTGAAGTGAGAACTTTCTCAACTAAAAAAAAAACTCTCAAAAACCATATACTGTGCTGGTGTTTTATTTCAGTAAAATAAAATTAATGTTTACCATAGCATAGTAGTTTATCTGATAGCAACATATGACAAAGTACAAATCAAAACTGTAGATTGCAGAACGCCTCAATTACAATTCAGTTGTAGCTCCATGAAATCAAGACCATTGTTGGTCTCATAATTAAAAAAAAAAAAAAATACTTTGACTTTGGCTCCTTCTAATATTACTTTCATACCCATTATTTCAAGGCTCATTTATTTTCTGCACTCTCTTAAATAAATATAGGCTTGGAACCTATCCCAACAGCTATAATTGCAAAAATGAAATCACTCTGGAGCATGGCCATCAAAACAAAAATACTGCACGTTCCCACATTTTCTTGCACCAGATTAATTGAAAAACACCAACAAACTCAACCATTATGTCTTAGGGGTCGGGTGTCTTTCAAAAGAAAACCGATATAATAATAGGCAGACCACAGAAACTCTCCATACACAGTGCCCAAGGAAATACAGTTACCCCTTGCGATTCATGAGGGTCAGAATTACAGAACCCTGCAAATGTGAAAATCCACAAATACATTTTGGCCTCACACCTCACCTCCTAATACTGTACTGCAGACCACAAGCCTCACCAATAACATACAGTCAATTATTTAACAAAGTCTAGACAATACAGTACAGTACATATAAAACTGAAAAAGAAAAATGATAATTACTGTACCATATGCTGTACTGTAACAGTAATATACAGAGTCTTTGCACCTGCTGGTGAAGCTGCAGGAAAAGCATCACAGATTTCCTGCTCTCTTTTTCTTGATATACTTTACTGTCGTTAAAAGGAATACTCCACCAAAAAATGATTTTTTTAATGTAATTTACTCCACCCAAAATATTTTTAATGTAATTTATCCTATGTAGTTTGTAATAATCATCAAGAAAAAAAAACTGATCTAATGTTTTTGTACAGAAAACATATTTATAATATTTAAACTCAACAGTGCCAGGCAGTGACTAATTCTGAACAATGGAAAACCATGTGAAAAATGTCCATGAAAAAAAGAAAAACAATTCTCACATAACTCGTGTGGCATAAAACACATGTCCGTTATCCTTTCATAAATGAGAAAAACTTGTGTATTTTTTGTTAAAAATAATATTAACAGCTACTTCTTGGAAAGGCAGCATTCAAAGCAAACAGGAAAGATGTCATTCTAAACAATGCAGTGCATCTGACTTGAAGATCTACTTCTCGCCCTCATTCATTGGTCGAGAGTTCTGTCTTTAGTTCAAAACACACAGAATTGTGGGAATGACCTTTCCTGTTTACTACTCACAAAATAATTTCATTTTAATAACTGATGACAAACCCATGAATAGGCTGATTCACGACTCATAAACCTGCATATCACTAGGGCCAACTGTATTTGAACCCAGTACACTAGAGCTGGAAATCATCAGAGCTTACTACTCACTACACTATCAGATAATTTTCAGCAAAAAATATAATAAAAATTATCATATGATTTGAATTTGAACATAAAGATAACCCTACATTCTCACACAGAGAGAGACATTTAGGTTTACCATACTCTTAAACAAGATGCAAAGGACTGCTTCCATTACCCCTGCACGAAGAAATAGTTGCTTCAACTTCTTCCCCTTAATTTATCGGGTTTGTCTGTCAGTTATGTAGCAGCAGTTATCAGAAAATGTGGACCTTGATTGGAGTAATAAGAAGTTACTTTGTGGGATAGTACATCTTTACAACATGTTTAAATGCCCAATAATTTTTTTACACAATTGACCAGAGCAAGAATCTCCAGAGTTAAATATCATGAAATATCAAGTATACTGGAACAGTCTGTTTTTTTGAATGGAGCTGGCTGAAATGTATAATAAAAAAGGAAGCCCATTGAACATTCAGTCTCCTTTACAATCTATGGGCATTCGATTTTATTTTTCAATAGCAAAATATCCACGCTTTGCAGCAGCGAAGTACTGCACTATAATTTTTATTAAGAAGAAAAAATTAAACCTTTTTAAACTGAGGGAAAATATGCCAATAATTATTTCTTAAGGATCTCTTTGTATACCATGTTGTCAGTTCGGCCCTCCGGTTGTAACATGACCAAGCTGTGCGCTGAGCTTACTCTTGAGCATGTAACTCACAGTTGGCCATTTGAACCGTAATCTTGTCTCAAATCTCACAGCTTGCTGCTGTCATAATTGGTTTGAGTTTCATGGTTTGTTTCAATTACGACAGTATTTGCAGGACTTGTGTTGAAGTGACATTCAGCATCTGTCAAGCGTTGTAAGCACACAACCGGTTTCATCGATAACTTCACATCCAGCTTTTGAGAGTTTAAACATTCATAAACATCAAAGTGTCCACTACTGAAATCGTCACCTGTCAATCTAAGATGTTTAAGAGACATTGGCGGTTTCGAAAGGTGTAAAATATTTGGCCATTTCAGTACACTTGAAAGCGCCAACCGAACAATTGAGCGGCAGCCATCAACTCACATGCAGAACCATAGGTGAAGGGCTTAAGCATTTCACTCTTATAGTGCTCCTGTGTAGTATAATTATCTCCTGTACCGTCATCAGTCCACACCTTGAACCTGTCCCAGTCATTCAATACATAAGACACAATGTTCCTCCGATATCAAGAGTGAGCCTGATATGGCCGTGCAATATGTAACAAAGAGAATGGAAAAGGTAGGTGCCATCTCCGGGCATGGAAACCACTCAGTAAGTGACTGTTCTTTGATCGATAGTGATCACCTCGATAGACATGGTAATGGGGGTTGGAACGATAAAGGAAATGGGTACCTGAGCAATGTAAAGTAAGTCTAAAATACCTACACAATAACTATAATTGTAATAAACAAACAATAAAACAGCGGAGAAGCCGTGGATTAAACAAAAAGGCTGTAGTTATCAGTAGGGAGACGTGAATCCCGTGGCGAAGCAAGGAAGGGAATGTAGAGACCGGAGCGACGGACGGCCTTATATAGGCAGGCAGCCAACAACGGGAGGCGCTGGGATGGGGGACCCAACGCCACCTCACACGGTGACCGAGGTGCAGGCTATGGACATATATATGTACGTAAGTAGGATTCAGTTAGCGTTGGGAACCCGTGTACCAAGTTTCTTGAAGATGGGCCCATAAGTAACAAAGACAGTGGCATCATACCACCGAAACAAGTACGTACATTGGTTTCGGTTAGTTCAGGGAAGCCGCCTACCAAATTTCGTGAAGATATGGCCGTAAATAAGAAAGTTCAACATGGCAGACATTTGTAAGTAAGCTGTAAGGAATGAGACTGCCAAAGTTCAGCCTTCTACCTACACGGGAAGTTGGAGAATTAATGATGAGTGAGTGAGTCAGTCAGTCAGTCAGTGAGGGCTTTGCCTTTTATTATTATAGATTTCAGGCTGTCTCATTTTCGCATTGAAACTTCTCTTTATAGAGTTCGAAAATACAGTGAATGATCAATGCCTTCCTATTGAAACCTAGTGATTAAAATCTAAAAATAATTCAAATGAATATACAATCTGAAAAGGATATTCTCATAAAAAGATGCCTAGCACTTTATTTTTAAAACAGTAATTTTCAAAGAGATTTCTTGCATTTTCATTTTGTTTCCATCCATCTATTTTTGTTGTGATGAATTTCAATCTATCCTTTCCAGAAGGAAGAAACTAGCCACAGATGGCAAATGGGTCCAACAAAGGGAAGTTTCATTTAGACACCCACAGAATCCTCACCTTACCTTACCTTACCTAAACTGCAATTCTTTGGGATGTGCAGGAAAACAAGAACACAATAAACTTGGAAATAACTTTCTTGAACACAACAATAACATGCAAAATTCACACAAATCATAATCCTAACTTGGATCTACATGAGTGTGTGTAGAAATGTGCACTGCAATAGACTAATGCTTCATCTAGAGCTGGTTCCTGCCTTGTGCCAAACTGGTGAGCTAATGTCCTGACATGCACAATGAACAGGATTAAAATGGGTGTTTTGGAAATTTTAATTCCTCTGGAACACTCCACACAAAAATCATACCATTATTTTCCTACATTTCAATACACAAAATAATAAATTAAATATGTAACACAGGTACAGACTAAACCTGTGCATGCTAAGCACTTGAAAAGAGACAAAACTTGTTTTAATACTGTTCCAACATAGTTACAAGTAAGTCTGGGTAGCAAACGTGAATGCGGCTACAATGTTTCATAAACTGAGGACTTGTCATTGCAAAAAAGTGATTGCTTTGTCTAACCAGGCCTACGACCAACACTTACAACATGGATATTCCACAGTTCCAACCATCTTCTCAAAAGTCTAAGAGTTACTAAAGTACTAAACTAAACGTAATTACTAAATGTGATTACATACCACAACAAATTGTCAGAACAACTTGCCAGAAAGCTTTCCCAATAACACACAAACATGTCAGCTATTTCGCGATTAAAAGAGCTCCTATTAAATAAGTACCATTGCCATGAGATTTCATTTTTTTAAGTCACCACTACAAACTACACTGAGTAAGTAACATATAAATATGATTTTTGAGTGGAGTATTCCTTTAAACTCCTCTTTTACTTTCGTACAAAGTCATTACAATCGATAAAACACAGTAATATTCAATTTTATTGTAGACACTTCAGACAGTATACAGATATCATGCAGCTGTTCACATTATACAAATAGCATTGCCAAACGTATTCATTTAAAAAGTATTTACTCCTCCTCAGACTTTTTGTGTTACAACAGGACTTGTCATAAAGTAAATTTCGGTGAAGAAAGACTAACTTTAACAGGCCTTTAGGTGATTACAAAAAATTACCGCATGACTATCCCCAGAAACAGCACCTTTGATATAAACAAGTCTTATAGGATACAATTTACCAGCTTTAAACATTTTGACAAGCTTTCTCTGTATGGATAGAAAGCATTGTTGAAAGATCATTTTCAAACTCTGCCACAAATTAATGATTAAAAAGCAACTTGGATTTGGACTGGGCTACACCAGAGTAATTTACCATGCTTAACACATTTTTATGCTATTATAGCATGGCTCCTGCGATAGGCTGGCACCCTGCACAGGGTTTGTTTCCTGCCTTGCTCCCTGTGTTGGCTGAGATTGGCTCCAGCCGACCCCTGTGACTCTGTAGTTAAGATATAGTGGGTTTGATATTGGATGGATGGATGGATGGATGGATGGATGGATAGCATGGCTCTGACTAAATCTACTGGGTCACTGGCCTGCTGGAAGATGAATATTCTACAAATGTCAAGTATTGTGTATACTTCAGCAGGTTTTTCTCAGTCCTTTCCTGCATCCATTTTTTCTTCTTTCTTCATGGGTAATTTAGATTATACATAATCACTCTATACTATCCACAATGCTTCACAACAGACAAGACATTCTCAGGTTAATGTGAGCCACCATGCATTTTTCAACACAGTACCAATGTGGCTTTATCGGACCCTAAAAATGGCACCAACATTGTTTCAAGGGTTTCTAACTGGACTTTTACAAAAATAATGTCAAAACTGGTTAGCGATACTGAAATTTGGCAGGAAAGATTTTAATGAAAAAAACAGGACATGAACATATATATTTGTAGGTGAAAAATTCAAAGATCTGAACAAAAAAAATATCAACTAAAATTTGTAATCAAAAGCACATACACAAAATCCCAAGTTCCTAAAATTATTTTATTGTTAGATATTGCAAAGAAAAAGGGTTGGCTACCAAATTCATAATCTTAGATGTCAGAATTAAACACTGCCTGAGAAATGATGTCACTTTTGCCAACAACATGATAACTGCTGGCATGAAAAAATAAATGGCAGTGTCTATAAAAAAAATAAAATGGAGTTAAAAATAAATTTTAAAATAATTCAAATAATAATAAGTATAAAATGGAAATATAATATGTATGAACTATATATTAACTCAAAAAATCCAACAGTAGTTATATGAATCAAGGAATCAAAACAATTCAATTAACCATTAGAGCTAACCTTCATTATGTAAAATATTTCTTTCTTTAACTGAATTACCAGCTTAATTAATTCATTAGACAGCAACTTGTTACATATGATATTCTCGATAATAGAGTCATCAAGAGTGGCAAAATCAAGTAACCATGTTGCTATGCAGCCAGATATTTTTATATTGTTAGCAAAGTTAATATATTTAAAAAAAAAAAAAAGTCCATACAGAGTCTTCATTACAATGACTTCTCTCTATTCCCACACATGTTGTAAACGAGAAGCTAAAGTTGGTGATTACAGCATTCTCAAAGACATACACAATAAGTTTGCATAACTTATTGTAATGAATGTTTTAGAATTTGATTCCGAAATAGCCATTGATTTCTTTTTAAATAGAAATACAGGTATGAATACCGAATGCAAACAATACATTAGATGAAGATCTACATGCTAAAATGCTTTCGCCACATTCATTTTTTCCATTCTGGAATAAAATTTTTCCAAGACACTTAATTTTTCTTTCAGCATAAACTGACACCATATCTCACTTTCTTTGACTTCATCTCAAAGAAAACTTTGAGAAGCATTATGAAACTTGAACAGTACAGTATCTACACACAACACAACTATGCACGTGGACAGTCGGTGGAGCATTGACTCAGAATTCGGCTATGTCTATGATGTTGCTCCTACATGCTCTCCAAGCCTGCCAGCGAGACAACTTGTTTCAGGGTTCCCAAGACTTGGCATGAAAACTGAAGGAGCAGCATTAAGTATCTTTTGCATGGTATTATCCATCCATCCATCCATCCATCCATCCATCATCCAACCTGCTATATCCTAACTACAGGGTCACAGGGGTCTGCTGGAGCCAATCCCAGCCAAACCAGGGTGCAAGGCAGGAAACAAACCCCGGGCAGGCCGCCAGCCCACCACAGGGCGCACACACACACACACACCAAGCACAAACTAGGAACAATTTAGAATCACCAATGCACCTAAACTGCATGACTTTGGACTGTGGGAGGAAACCGGAGTACCCGGAGGAAACCCACGCAGACACAGGCAGAACATGCAAACTCCACACAGGGAGGACCCGGGTCTCGTAACTGTGAGGCAGCAGCACTACCACTGCGCCACCGTGCAGCCCGCATCATTTGTTATACTGAGATTTACATTTTATTAAAACAAGATTTGTTTAACATGATCTTATATGAACGTTTGTTCCAGACCCAAAAAAAAGTATTCATTATTCTGATAATTTTGCTACTTCGGTATTTAATGTAATGGCATTTAACTTGTAATTGCTTCAGGTTGCCTTGGCCAGGCCAACCACCTTTTTCCTTTTGCATCTAGGCTTAGGACCATCCTTGGCGGAAGAACAGGCAGGCTTCTGGCTGAATCGTGGATGCTGCAACCAGATCTTTACCATCGGACAACTAAAGATTGATTTCTTTCTATGCGGGAAACAAATAGTCATCATCTTCATCGACTTTTGATAAGCATTCAACTGTATTTTGTGGCCTGTCCTATGGAAGACCAGTGGTGTCCACTGGAGACCAAATTCTTCACTCAGAAAGTGATCAAGCTTCGCCAGGCAAACTACATCCAGTTATCTAGTTATCAAATATTGATCTGGAATGAGCTTTTCAAGGCATTTACCAACCAAAATGGAGTCCACGGGGATGATGTGGTCTCTCCCCTAGTCTTTAATGTCATGATAGATGTTTGTCTGGTTTTTATGTCTCTGCTATTCAACAGATACTGTGACACAAACAGTAGCACTGCTTTTACGAAACCTGTATCAAATGGTACGTAAAAGAGAATTTGCAACCAGATGGACACACTGCACTGCAGATGTTAATAAAGGTTTACAATGATTACTTAGAATTAAACCCCTCTAGACATGTAGAAGTGTAGCAGTGCTACTATGAATTAAAACTGCATCTCCCAGCAGTCCCTTCAGGGGCTGTTGGGGTCAGAGGTGGTCAAATGAGGTTAAAAGGAGGGCAAGTGGACAAAAGAAGGAAAGAGTTGTTTTTGTGGTGGTTTGTTGTGTGTTGCATTTATCTGTCAGACTGCCTGCTGTTAATTCTGCCATATTTCATCATTGTGTCCAGAATTGTATTCATTTGTTGGGGTCTGGATCGTCTGTCTACCTGTATACTGAGGACTGTGTTTGGATTCATTTGGTTTCCTGCAAGAAAAGGAGCACTCCTGAACCATCCATCCGTCGTCACCCTTTCAGCAACTATCAGTAGGACTGTGTTTTCCATCCCTTTCAACATCTCGTCACCTCTCATGTCATCCGGTTTGGTTTTTCCATGGACTTTGCTGTGTGGTGTTTGTGTTTACAGTGATCCCTCGCTATATCGCGCTTCGACTTTCGCAGCTTTACTCCATCGCGGATTTTAAATGTAAGCATATCTAAATATATATCACAGATTTTTCACTGGTTCACAGATTTCTGCGGACAATGGGTCTTTTAATTTATGGTACATGCTTCCTCAGTTTGTTTGCCCAGTTGATTTCATACAAGGGAGAAACAGAGCATGTATTACATATTAAATAAAACTCCTCAATGATATACGATATGCTTTCCGCGTGGTGCTTGATTGTTTGCTTTTCTCTGTCTCTCTCACTCTCTCTGCCTGACGGAGGGGGTGTGAGCAGAGGGGTTGTTTGCACAGAGGCTGTTTGCCTAGAGGATACGGAAGCTCCTCTAAAAAATGCTGCTTTATCACTGTGCTTCGGCATACTTAAGCCCAAAAGCATGTACAGTATTGATTTTTTGATTGTTTGCTTTTTTCTCTCTCTCTCTCTGACATTCTCTGCTCCTGACACACATTCTTTTAAGAGGAAGATATGTTTGCATTCTTTTAATTGTGAGAAAGAACTGTCATCTCTGTCTTGTCATGGAGCACAGTTTAAACCTTTGACTAAAGGGTGTTATTTCATATCTAGAGGGCTCTAATAATGTTAACAGTGTGGGAGAGTTTATATTGGCTTAAAATATATAAAAATAACCATACAAACATATGGTTTCTACTTCGCGGATTTTCACCTATCGCGGGGGGTTCTGGAACGCAACCCCCGCGATCGAGGAGGGATTACTGTATATGTTAAATATAATATCGCCGAAGGGGTCAGGGGTAAGTATTATTGTTTTCATTTAGTTAATTTAATTTCATTATATTCTTAATTATTGTTAATCCCCAGTGTGCTGTATTTTTGTCTCTGTTGTGAGTGTGTGCAGGTCAAGCCAAAGCTGGGAACGTCCCTATAAAAAATAAATAAATCACCGTCACATTGACGGTGTGAATCTTAGCGGCACTTGACCGCTACATATTCACTAGTTCTACAGACAACAATAAAGATGAATCAAGAAACAATGTATCCTAAACACTGCCTACTGTATATGCACATCATAAAGTGAGTACTTTTAAAATAAGATACATTTGTTTAAAAGGAGTCAAAACAGGAGCAACATAAATTATTGATGATTACTCCAAAATGAGGAACAATCTATGGAATGAAGAAACAATGCTATATTGATCTGAATAGGAAAACAAATTAAGGTTTATTTGGCATTTCTAAATTAAAATCATAAATACATATTTTAGAAAGGAAAGAAAAAAAGAAATGGCATGGAAGCAAAACATGAACCACCCTGCAATATATATAATAAGTATAAACAGCTAAAACAAGTCCTATTTATTGCCTTAAATATGCTTATAATTAAGACACATACAGAAATGAGGTAAGTAGTTAGAAATCAATTTCAACCAGAGGCCAAGCAGTTTAGGGAAAAGAAAATAAAGCATCTTATAATAAAAAGTTTACCCATACAAAGTAAATGTAAGGTGTAAAAATAATTCACATAAAAAACAATACAACATTTGAATGTGCTAGCTTTATAATGCCAGATATCTTCTTCAGACTGAGAGCAAAACAAACCCAGCAAATAAGGCAGGAACGCAATTACCTGCAAAACATGACATAGGCCAGGAAGAATGTTTGAGTAAAAATTCTGTCTTAATTGAATATAATGTTTAGAGGTGTACTATAACAATTAAAAAATACCTTTACCTAGTAGTTTTCACTTAAGCCAGAAGATTTCTTTACATAAATAGGCAAATACCTAAAAACGACTGACATAATGTAGCAGCATGAAGCCTCTTAAAAGAAAGAGGAGCTCTTCATTCCGAGACAACTTCCCTGTCCAATTTAAAAATGATTGTTTTAAAATAATGCTATCTCTTGCACACGGCTACAGATAATTACAACACTATAAGCTGCCAATCTCACCGTCCAAAACAATGAGGTTGGGACCGGGGTGGGGCAAGACAATATAATATTCACAATACACTGAAGACAACTACAGGAATCTTTTTTTGTAATAATAAAATGCATTCTACAGGCACATGCAAAAACAAAAGTTTAATGTGAAGTTTTTTTTAATTGCTGGAAGACAAATAATGGCAGCCACAAATGGCAGCATGGATTCAAGTAAAACAAATAAACACTAATGGAGCACTGAGTAAGTCAAATGTTTGAGCTCATTTTGGCTTTTACAGGGGAAACAAAGCTTGATATGAAGCATGCAGTTTGCAAGCTATGTCACACAGCAGATATGAGCTCATTCTACAAGGCCTCAAACAATTTTAAACAAAGTTAAGCTAGATTATTTACCTAAAAAAATCAACTTAAATTGGATACAATTCATTTTACAAAAATACCTTATTTTATATATCCTATATAGCAAAATACCCGCGCTTCTCAGCGGCGAAGTACTGCCTTAAAATTTTTATTATGAAGAAAATTAAACCTTTTTAAACTGAGGGAAAATATACCAATAATTATTTGTTAAGGATCTCTTTATATACCACATTGTCATTTCGGTCCTCCGGCTGTAATATGACCAAGCTGTGCACTTAGCTTACTCTTGAGCATGCAAAGTACAGTTGGCCATGTGAAAAGTAATCTTGTCTCAAATCTCACAGCTTGGATCGCTGCTGTCATAATCGGTTTGAATTTCATGGTTTGTTTCAATTACGACAGTATTTGCAGGACTTGTGTTGAAGTGACATTTGGCATCTGTCAAGCATTGTAAGCATACAACAAGTTTCATCGACAACTTCACATCCAGCTTTTCAGAGTTTAAACATTCATAAACATCAAAGTGTCCACTACTGAAATCGTCACCTGTGAATCTAAGATGTTTACGAGGCATTGGCGGTTGTCGAAAGCTGTAAAATATTTGGCCATTTCGGTACACTTGAAAGCGATAACCGAAGAATTCAGCGGCAGCCATCAACTCACATGCAGAACCATAGGTGAAGGGCTTAAGCATTTCACTCTTATAGTGCTCCTGTGTAGTATAATTATCTCCTGTACCATCATCAGTCCACACCTTGAACCTGTCCCAGTCATTCAATACATAAGACACAATGTTCCACCGGATATCAAGAGTGAGCCTGATATGGCCGTGCAATATGTAACAAAGAGAGTGGAAAAGGCAGGTGCCATCTCCGGGCATGGAAACCACTCGGTAAGTGACAGTTCTTTGATCGATGGTGATCACCTCGATACACATGTTAATCGGGGTACGGATGGAAAGATAAAGGAAATGGGTACCTGAACAATGTAAAGTAAGTCTAAAATACCTACACAATAACTATAATCGTAATAAACGAACAATAAAACAGTGGAGAAGCCATGGATTAAATAAAAAGGCTGTAGTTATCAGCAGGGAGACGTGAATCTTGTGGCAAAGCAAGGAAGGGAATGTAGAAACTGGAGCGACGGACGGCCTTATATAGGCAGGCAGCCAACAACGTGGGAGGCGTTGGGATGGGGACGCCTCACACGGTTACCGAGCTGCAGGCTATGGACGTATATATGTACGTAAGTAGGATTCAGTTAGCGTTGGGAACCCGCGTACCAAATTTCTTGAAGATGGGCCCATAAGTAACAAAGACCGTTGAAAAGTTCAATATGGTGGCTGACAGTGGCGTCATACCACCGAAATAAGTACGTACATCAGTTTCGGTTTGCGCAGGGAAGCCGCCTACCAAATTTTGTGAAGATGGGGCCATAAATAAGAAAGTTCAACATGGCGGACGTTGTCGACCGTTACGTGTAGAATTTCGAAATGAAACCTGCTTAACTTTTGTAAGTAAGCTGTAAGGAATAAGCCTACCAAATTTCAGCCTTCTACCTACATGGGAAGTTGGAGAATTAGTAGTGAGTGAGGGCTTTGCCTTTTATTAGTATAGATCTATCTATCTATATATATTCTGTACATTATATACATATATATACACATATATATATATCCATACATACACACACATACATATATATATATATATATACACATATATATATATATATATATATATATATATATATATATATATATATATATATATATATATATGTGTGTGTATATATATATATATATGTGTGTGTATATATATATATATATATATATATATATATATATGTGTATATATATATATATATATATATATATATATATATATATATATATATATATGTGTGTATATATATATATATATATATATATATATATATATATATATGTGTGTATATATATACACACACACACACACTGTATATACAAGGTGGTCCAGATCTAATCATGCTGATCCAGATCGTCTGGATGAGTTTGATTTATGTGGTGACGATTCCAGGTCGGCGCAAAGATGATTCTTCATGTCATCAGTTCGCACACTTCTCAATGGTCGGGATTTTTCGGGTGATTTTCTATGTAATAAACTTAATAAGTTATAGCGTAATGAAAATTGCATAATTAGATCTGGACCACCTGGGCCTTGAATCCAGAGCTTATGCCATAATGCACTTCGGCAATGAAACTAGGCTTATGGTCCTTCTAACAGCAAGAGGCAGTACTGCCAGGTGCTGTGGCAGACTGGAGAACAACAACTGCACATTCATGCAGTATTGCTGACAGGAAAATAATTGATGCAACATCTGCTGACAGTGAAGAAACTTGCAGAAGTTCATGATCTCAGAAAGAATGACAGCCTCACCTTCCACTGTGCAAAATCTACTGATACTCACAAATTACTGAGGCTGCATCTGCCAAGCGACAGTCAAATTGCAGAAGTTGATTACATTATACGAAGAAGAAGAATGACAGCTCTGTATTTAGCAAACTTATCAGAGTTCACATCTTTCTTATGGCAAACTACACAGTCAGAATGAACAAGAAGGTGATGTGCCTGCTGACCATGAAGCAAATTGTAGAATTCAATTACTTGATAGGAAGAAGAAGAAGAATGACACCTCCCGTATCCACTGCTCGTAAAGAAAAGAACATTGATGACATCTGTTGATACTGAGGCACACTGCACAGGTCAATCAGGAACAAAAGCAGAAGTAATTTCTCTGACAACGAAAAAGGCAGAGATCATGACAAATTGAAAGTAAGAGAAGCATAACAATGATTGGAAGCAAAGTGGTAGAACCGTGAAGTGTAATGAGAAAAAAGTTGTTATGAATGGCATCTTTTATTAATTTCTTGTGCATCTTCAACTGGGAATAATATTTCTTCTGACATTTTTCTGTGGATTTTCAGGCAAATGAAATTCAATTTTTCACTTTGTTTTACAATGAAAAACTTCTCTGAAAAATTAATGCTGTTTTGGATTTGTGCACTATCATTATAGAATGTTTTGTGTGGTCGCTGCTGTGGCAATGTATCCCATGATGCAGCAGAAGTGCTTGATAGGTAACAACATCAGCACAATTGTATAAAGGTCACCATGTGCATTCCTGGATTATCCGAGATTGGATAAAATAGCAATACTTGTGACAACTGGCAACAGAAACTAGTTCAGAACATTTTTAGTTTGATCTTTGTAGACTCTCTTTCTGACTTCCAGTATCAACCATTGCCTGTAATTGACCGTGCCCTTTTCTTCAGGTCATCCCTCATAAAATTTCTAACCGATTACTTTTTTTAGTCAGTACACAGGTTAGCTGACCTTATCTATGAGAGCGACAATTTTTTCCATAATCTTTTCTATCCTAACAGCAAGGCAAGTGATTCTGAAGCCAATGATTCCAACCCTCTATATCATCAACACTACTAAAGTACACAAGTTTATGTACTGTATATATAATACTTGTTTCCTAAAGATTTACATATTATGAGAAACAAAATTTGCACAACAATTTTAACTATGTCAAGTTCAATTTTATTTTTAGTTTAACAATGTCTTATATGAATGGTTAAAAATATATTCTACCTAACCCTACCAGACACCCCCACACACCAAGCAACTACAGTACAAGTCAAACACAGATATACTGTAATTACAAACTCACATAATAGGTCACAATACATTTATAAGACTTTCAACTGTGTTTCAGGATGGAAATGCTTATGGATTAAAATGCATACAGCACATTAAACACAAAGCAACATCAGTTATCAAAGCCAGAGTAGGTCACATAGATAAGCCTAAGACTTTATAACTGTCACATATGTTGGCTGCTGCAAAGTGAAAAAGGAAATCTACGATGACTCAGATATATAACTTCTTTTAATCATAAATATACAAGACCTTTGGTGACCCTGAAACAACTTTGATTCTTAAGCCAAATTCTTACATCTTCAACTTCTGGAATAATCTTGCAGGAAAAGTACAGGGCTGTTTGCCACCTGATAGTCTATAGAAAAATAAGAAGTTTACTTGTGCTGTTTCAGACACTTTTCTGACAGTTTAAGGTAATGGATTTCACAAAAGAAACATTCAAAATGAGATAATAATAGAAAATGTTTTTATTTAAATAGTGTATTCAATTACAGTTGTGCTTGAAAGTTTGTGCTACCCTTTAGAATTTTCTATATTTCTGCATAAATATGACCTAAAACATCATCAGAAAATTCTAATGGGTTCACAAACTTTCAAGCACAACTGTAGAATGGCTTTATAAGATGTCAATAAACAAATCCTTTTTATGAAACAGAAAACTGCAAATATATTAAATCCACAAATTATGAAGAAGATAGTAATCAAATCATTGTGAATTCAGGATCACCCCTTCTATCCAAACTAGTAAACAAGAGAGACTGACACTATCTATTTATATTTGCAGTGTAACAAATCTGAGATGTACTCACTGTAAACTCAGGCCACAACCTCACATTTCTCAGCCTAGACACAAAGCAGCAAAATCAAGTGGTTTCACTACAAGGCTAGGAAGGTTAGTTTGGCAATTGACAAGTGATGTTTATTACACCATTTATCATAGTGTTGGCACTATGAAAAAAAACAATGTCAATAAATAATGCATCTAAACTTTAACATAAGAGCACTGCCAAAACCCATAGGAGCACTGACAAAACCAAATCTTAGCCCTATCATTAGGTCAAGTTGGCATTTTCAGTCTTTATAAATATAATCACAGGTGAAGAATAAACAATATTCAATATTTTGCAGTGGCCTATGAAACTAATTGCTATATACACATAATATGCTTTCTGTGCATTTATTACTTATGTTAAGTTTACTGCAGAAATAAAAGCACTAGATATGGTATTTTAGCAGGCCATATGTTAGATGTCATGTAATAGAGGCACTTGACTGGTTAGCTTTTAAAAAAATAAAATAACTGTTCTACAATTATTAAATAAGCTATAATGCACCATGACGCTTGCAATTGACCCATGCGTGGAAAAGACCTGGCATTGTCCACTGCAAAGGTAATACCAGATACTCAAAGATGATTATATTTCTCACCAGTACAACAATGTCATGATCTGGACTTTGTTTTATATTTTTAAAGCTTTTCCTTGGCCGCTAAAAAATTCTTGTTTTGGAAGTTTTAGAAGTTATGGAATTTAATGGTCAAAATGATTTTTGAAGACGGTATTTTTGAAATACAACTTCCAGCTATACCTTTTGTTTTTATTATGGACACCACCATTTTTTTTACTGTTTGTGATACAGGGTTGGCAGGCTGTTACTAGGCAGGACAAATAGGAGTGTACAACACAGAATGTCATTGCCACAATGGTATAAAGGTTAGCAATGTACACTTGCTAGCTGTCCAACTTTGCAAATATATCAAAACAAAAAAGCTCTAGAGTTATTATTGTTAAAAAATCATCGGTTATGAATTCTTCTCTGTTCCTTAAGTTTGATTAACACCTCCCATTTGGGATAGGATATGTGAAATATTTTACTTATTGACTCTCTTGCTCAGTTTCTCAATCTACAATATTCTCCAACAGCCCTGGCTTTTATATTTGATTCCTCTGGTCATGGTTATGACCTTGGCTTGTTATTAAAAATCATAGTCCACCTTCAGACTCCAACTGTTGCCACCCAGTCAGCACAACAATGTGCTGTTTGATAGGCAACCAACACGCTGTTTTTTATTTGGGGGAGAAAGCAGATATGAAAAATATGCTAAATGCACCTTCCTTTACCTCTATAATTTTATAACTTCGTCCAATATATCTGTTATTAGCACTCTGGAAAAGTATTATACTCTTTTATTAATGCTACAATTCTTAAAGAACATATTTGTAGAAAACATGACCCCTTACACTTATGTAAGACGATAAAGTAAAATGTAAGGAGGCAAACATTCCAATAAAGTTACCATTTTTTCTTTCTTCCTCACAGCAAAGACATCAAGAGTAAAGTCATTATCAAAACACACTATAAAAATCTTAGTACTTTGCAAGCATGTTACATTGCTTTGCTTAACCTACATTGTTTAGATTCAAACTGTTTTACTGTTTGGTATCGTAAGGTAAAATAACACTTAGATGTATAGTATGATCATTATATCACAGTGTGAAGATAAAAAAAACAAACAAGTAAAACAAAAATTGAAAAGACTGTCCAAGCATGCAAGACTTTCCTAACAACTTTAGTGGCAAACTGAAAAAAATTAAAGGAAGCCTGTCAGAATTCCAGAGTATAACATTTCTCAAGCTTGTCACTGAATCCTAAGCACTAAATGCTTGCTTGAGGAGCAGCTCATATTTTAATAACCCAGAAGGACAGCATTGAAATAATCTCTTTATAATATTAGCTGGCACTAAGAAAGCCTATGAGCTACCAGAAATATAGTTAACAGAAAGCTCTGTTCATGACTAACACAGTCAATGAAACAAAGCATCATTTTTTTTGTAAAATGTAATACAGTACAACAGGTAAGTAAGATCACACATGAAGTGCCACAATGAGCTTTAACAGGCCCTGCCTCTTGACAGCCCCCCAGCCTTGACTCTATAAGAAGACAAGAAAAAACTCCCAAAAAAACCTTTGTAGGGAAAAAATGGAAGAAACCTTGGGAAAGGCAGTTCAAAAGAGACCCCTTTCCAGGTAGGTTGGGCGTGCAGTGGGTGTCAAAAAGAAGGGGGTCAATACAATACAATACACAGAATAAATCCACAATACAGTATAAAATTAAAAAATTTAGAAGTACGGAGCAGGGTTTAACAGTAGATGATATCACATAATATGAATTGGATTTGTTTAGAGTCCTGGAGACCTCATCCATCAAGCTGCCTCCCCCATTTGGCCATTCCACAGCTGAAATAGCACTAATCCAATGAAAGGACTCCCCTTTCCCACAAATCCTGCGATTCTCCATCAGAGATGACTTTACCTTAGGCAGGCAAAACAACTTGGCAGGTGGGCCATGGCACCAAGTGCCACATTTGAGTACCGAGAAGAGAAACAGAATAGGCGAGGGTTAGTATCCAATTATAACTATCTTGTTACTTATGTTTTAGTGCTAATGACTAACAACAGATATGCAGTCTGTACAGTTAATCAGCAGCTCTGGTCAAGATATGCTAAACTGAAGTAGTGAGTCTTCAGCCGGGATTTAAAAGCTGAGACTAAAGGGGCATCTCTTATAGTAGCAGGCAGACCATTCCACAGTTTAGGGGCCCTGTAACTAAAAGCTCAACCTCCCACTATTATTTTATTAATCCTTGGAATCATAAGCAGACCGGCATCTTGAGATCTTAATGTGCACTCTGGTTTGTAAGTCATGATAAGTTCAGACAAGTAAGCCGGACCTTGGCCATTTAAGGCTTTATATGTTAAAAGGAGGATTTTGAAATCTATCCTAAACTTAACCGGGAGCCAGTGTAAGGATTTAAGAACTGGAGTTATGTGTTTGTATTTTCTTGTTCTTGTAATAATTCTTGCAGCACCATTTTGGTTTAACTGGAGGCTGTATAAAGAACAGTTTGAACATCCAGTGAATACCGCATTGCAGTAGTCAATCCTACTAGAAATAAATGTATGAATTAATTTCTCAGAATCCTGTTTATTTAGAAAACACCTTAATTTCCCAACATTTTTAAGATGGAAGAAACATGATTTGGTCAACTTTGACTCTTGCATGGCATTTAAAGCGCATATTACAAAGATAACTCCTAGATTGCGGGCTGATTCAGTAAAATTAATAGTGATTCCAACCGCTAGATTGCGGGCTGATTCAGTAAAATTAATAGTGATTCCAACCGAGTTAAATGAATATTGTTGTGATCAGCATCATTCCCTCCAACAATTAACATCTCTATTTTATCAGTGTTTAAAGACAAGTAGTTCTCATCCATCCACTCTTTTAATCCACTAACACAACTAATTAAAGACAACATCGGAGAAATTTCATTTTATCTAAATGAAAAGGTATAGCTAGGTGTCATCTGCATGCGAGTGAAAATTAACATTACTTTTCCTAATGATAGATCCCAGTGGAAGCATGTAAACTGAAAATAGTAAAGGTCCCAGTACCGAGCCCTAAGGGACACCATATCTCACTTCTGTGTATAATGGAGTACTGTCAGCACATTTCTGTACATATTGGAATCGATTTGATAAATAAGAACTAAAACAAGCGAGCACAGTGCCTGTAAGCCCAACATCATTTTGGGCATTAAAATAAAATGGTCACTGGTGTCAAATGCTGCACTTAAGTCTAACAACATAATTACGGTGGAGTTTCCTTCAAAGGATATCATGATGTCGTTTACAACCCGCATTAGTGCCGTTTCTGTACTATGACCAGTGCGGAACCAGACTGGAATTTCTCAAATAAATTGTAATGTGTAAGGTGTGACTGAAGCTGATTGGCGACTACTTTTTCTAGTATTTTAGAGAGAAAGGGTAAATTTGAAATAGGCCTATAATTATTTAATATGTGTGGGTCTAAGTCTGACTTTTTAAGTAATGGTTTAAGGACTGACACTTTTAGTGCATCAAGTACTGTGCCATGCAATAATGAACTATTGATAATGGTTAGAATAGGTGCTGCAAGAACATCCATTGCACTTCTTACTAGTTTTGTTGGCACTAGATCTAGGGAACAAGCAGTGGGCTTCATTTTAGAAATTAAAGTTAAGACTTCCTGCTCAGTTACAGGATTAAAATTACTAAAGTGCTGAATGCAATGTGAGACAGGGTCTGTTAAGCTAGTATTTGGTTTGTTCTGTGATGCTGATCTTATATTTTAAATTTTCTCATTGAAGAAGTTCATAAAGTCTGTACTGCTAATATCTGTTGGTATTTTGCACTGTAGATCTGAATTTCCATTTGTTAATTTAGCCACTGTTCTAAACAGTACCCGAGGACTTTTATTATTGCTATCTGTTATTGTAGAATAGTATTCTGAGCGAGCTTTAAAGACAGCTTTTTTATACTTTTTAACACTCTGTGTCCATGCAATTTGAAAGACACATAGCTTTGTTGTTCTCCATCTGCGCTCCAGTTTTCAACACTCTAATTTAAGAGCTTCGAGTGTTTTCATTAAACCAAGGAGAGTTTCTATGTGCTTTGATCACTTCTGTTTTAAATGTGGAAACAGTGTCCAGAGCATCTCTCAAGGTCACATTATAATGTGATGTTAGCTCTTCTAAATTGTTTTCCACATTTACATTTGATGTTAACTGATCACTTTGAATTTCTCTGCCACATGCAAAACATGTATGTGTTAATGCAATTAAATTATGTTGAAAAATGTTAAGAAAGCTCGCTTGGGAAAAACAAGAAAGTTACATCTATTAAAGCTTATTTAAGGAAAACACTTCAACATATTAAAGTAAAACTAAAAATATTTGCAGCATGTCATTTGCATCATGGGGCAGAATTGCCTATGCACCTGTAAAAAGCTCCCAAGAGATTATGCCACAGAGCACAACTGCTCTTGCATGACCCCAAATAAAATTAGAGAATCGACAAGTATTTTTCAATGCAAGTTCACTTACTTTATGAGAGAGGGTCCTGACTTAAAACATCAGAGGTGAAAAACTGACATTTTCATCCATTTATTTTCTTAGCCTCCTTAGTCCTGATAAGAATTACAGAAGGCTGGAGGTTATTCTAGCAGTACAGAGAACAAAGTAAATGGGATGAAGTCAATCATAAATGGGATTCAAGATCATCAACAGGCTCACCCTTGCATATAACCAAACTGTTCGAAATTAACCTAAGAGCATGTCTTTGGACTGCAATAGAAAGCCCAACTCCCAGTAGAAATAAGTGCAAACACTGGTGAAAATGCAAATTCCACACAGGACTAATTGTCTAAAAAGTGTAACAAAATGTTATCAAGTGGCAAAGTTACCCAATTCTCTTGAATCCCATGCAGTACCAGAGGTTTTTTCCTGGTTCAGTAAAATATGCTAGTAAATATACTAGAGCTTAAATATGAGATGAGAACTTAAATCTAAATTAACAGGACAGCACTCTTGTATAATGATTTTATTCATGAGGCCACATACTGTATATATGGGCATTCTAACCAAACTCAAAAATATTGAAAGGAGAGCTAAGTCTCATCAAAGTCTCATTCCAAGTAAGTGAGCAACAGAATTAAATGGCTTGCTGTATAATTCTATTGAAACATGTTGTATTGTTAACACAAAGACCTATGAATTATGTTCACAATAAAAGAGTGCTATTTATTGTAATGGCTGATTGCCCAGCGAGCCAAATCTTCATTACACCCACCCCGTAATAAATAAGATGCAGTTTTTCTATAGTACCAGAAGATATTACTTGTTAACTCCCTCTCCTTTGCTTCCCTCCAGCTACAATAAAAAAGCAAAATAAACTAAAAGAAGAAAAATTGTAATGATATTTCAATCTTTCAGCTTCACTTTATTAAGTCTTACTAATCACACACACTCGAACTAAAAGCAAAGTGAATAAATGAATACAGCAACAAATGAGAGAAAGGCCTCTTGCAGTGAAAAAAATAAAACATGACTAAAAATGTATGTACTGTAATGAGTTTGCTCCCAATAAAAATAAACAATATATCATAATGGCAGAAACGATGTTTTAGAGATTAGTACAGCTGTCTCATAGCCTTGTCCTAGATTCAAAAATCCTAGCCTGGATTTCTACATGTTTTTGAGGTAGTCCAGTTCCCACAAACATCCTAAAGATAAATATGTTGGGTTAATCAGCAACTACACATTGGCCTTTATGCAAGTGAGAAGTTGTGTGTCACCATGAGAGCATGTGCCCAGTGACAGGGCTTGGGCTCACATTGTCAGGTTAGACTTTAGCTCTACGGCAATTCTTCTTTTGAACAGTTATGTTCTGAAAATTAATGAATTTCTCATGACTGGAAATTCATCATGCAGGTAAATCAAATTTCAAACAACCTGGTTGAAATTATACATTCACAATTTAAATGCCAACATTTATTCATCCATCCACCATCTCTGCTAGATATCCAACACAACAGCAATTGCATCCAGAAATATCAGAGGCCTAAATGGACTTACTTTAAGAACTCTTCTAGCCCTAAATATGCATTTAGCCTAGCCAGCCTCTGTGTTCAAATATCACTAGTTTAATGGCAATTCTTAAGGTTTATGTGGGCTAGCCAGCTGCCCCCCCAAATCTACTATCGGTGTCCAAATACAGTACTATAAATCACATAACAACTTGTGCTGCATTCTGCAGTTAATCTAGTTGGATATCATTCATCCTAACACTACCACAATTTCACTGGAAGATACTGCATTACCTAATAATATTAATAACTTTATTTATCTAGTACCTTATTATACATATACATGCAACTAAAGGTGCTTTCCACAGATTAATCCATAAACACAAATAAAGATATACCATATTTATTTGGATTATTATTATCAATTAATGATATGATAATAAATTTAAGTATACTAAATACAAAATCAACCAGGTGCTGTTAAGCAAAGACATTTATGCCATGCCATTCTCAAACCCTAATTTCTCCAATATTTAACATCCAGGGCCTAAAAGAAAGTGCAAACTCCTGACAGAAATGAGGCCAAAGCTAAGGACTTAAAAGACAGGACCTGAACATTATATTAAGTAGTGGTGCTAATCACTGTGTCATCATATCACCTTCACACTCTTCATTAAAAAAAAATACATCAGATATCACTTAAAAGTGAAAGAATTAACATTGTGACATTAAATTAATCAATCCTTCCATGCAACAGCAAACCTACTGTATATAATCCGGCAGAGGGATATGAAGAGTCTATGCCTATCACCACTGCATTAGACAAAAGGTAAAGAGAAATTATGGATGGTCTAATAGTCCCTCACAGGTCACTCTAATGTATATACTCACAGCAATTCAACTAACATTTACATTATTGGGATTTGCCAGGAAAACTGTAGTCCCTGGGAAAAAAAAAACCAAAGAAACATCCAGACATTAAGAGAATGAGCAAACTCTACACAGATCAGATCGGGATCAGAAAAAAATTTAACCAAGGATTTTGGAGGTGTGAGATTGCTGCGCTAAATTCTGGAACATCACACCACTAATACACTGTGTGCACAATTATTAGGCAAGTTGTATTTTTGAGGATTAATTTTAATATGGAACAAACACAGTGCTATCAGTCAATCCAAAATGTTAATAAACCTGAAACCTGAATGTTTCACAACGGAAATGTGAGTGTGAACATCATCAGGGGAATACATATGTGCGCACAATTATTAGGCAACTATTAGTGTGCAGATTTATTATGCAACTAAAGGAAAAATGAAAATTTTCCCATCTCACTTTATTTTCATCTGTTATAGTGAGAATAAAACAAACACCTCAAAATTTACAAATAAACATCTCTGACATTTCAAAAAAAAAATAAATCAATCAATCAATGACCAATATAGCCACCCTTCTTTCCAATAACAGTCATAAGCCTTTCCATTCATGGAGTCTGTCAGTTTCTTGATCTGTTGACGATCAGCTTTTTGTGGAGCAGTGACTACAGCCTCCCAGACACTCTTCAGAGAGGTGTATTGTTTTTCTCCCCGTAAATCTAGCGTTTAAGAAGTGCCCACAAGTTCTCGATAGGGTTTAGGTCAGATGAGGAAGGGGGGCCATGTCATTATTCCTTCATCTTTAAGGCCTTTACTGGCTGGCCACGCAGTGGAGAACTTCGATGCAAGTGATGGAGCATTAGCCTGCATAAAAATCATGCTTTTCTTCCTGTATCACTGTTTGAAGAAAGTGTCTTCGAAAAACTGGCAGTAGGTTTGGGAGTTGATTTTGAGTTCATCTTCAATGCAAAAAGGTCCAACTAGCTCATCTTTAAAAATACCAGCTCATACCAGTACCCCACCTCCACGTTGGAGTGGAGCTCTGTGCCATTACTGATCCACAGGTCCATCCATCTGGTCCATCAAGAGTCACTCTCATCTCATCGGTCCATAAAACCTTTGAAAAAAATCTGTCTTCAGATGTTTCTTGGCCCAGTTTTGACGTTTCAACTTATGTTTCTTGTTCAGTGGTGGTTGGGTTTCAGCCCTCCTTACCTTGGCCATGTCTTTGAGCACTGAACACCTTGTACTTCTGGGCACTCCAGGTAGGTTGCAGCTCTGGAATATGAAAGTACTGGAGGATAATGGGTTCCTGGTAGCTTCACGTTTGATTCTTCTCAAATCTTTGGCAGCTAATTTGCGTCTTTTGTTCTCAACACGTTTCTTGCGACCCTGTTGACTATTTGCAACAAAATGTTTGATGGTTCTGTGATCACACACCAATATCTTAGCAATTCCAAAAGTGCTGCATCCCTCTGAAAGACTTTTTACAATTTTTGACTTTTCAGAGTCAGTTAAATCTCTTTTTTGGCCCATTTTGCCCGAGGAAAACTAGCTGCCTAATAATTCTGCACACCTTGATATAGGGTGTTGATCTCCTTAGGCCACACCCTCCCTCATTACACAAATACACATCACCTGACGTGCTTAAATCCAATAAGCATTCAAGTTAATACAGCTTGGAGTTGGAATATACGCATTAAAAATGATGATATGGTCAAAATACTCACTTGCCTAATAATTGTGCACACAGTGTAAAGACGGACTGGCATCAGAAACAGGAGTAACTAACACTAACAAAAACAGACTAGAGGAGAAAAGAACAGGGTAAAATGGTGTCATGATTCACGCAAAATATCCAAGTGAATTTAAATGAGGTACAATATATAAATTTTCTTCCATGATTTCCTTATGTTACAAAAACAGCAGAGGCTGAACCCAAGCAACTTGGGTTGCCCTATGGGTAAAAATCCCAGTGGTTATGAGAGGAAAATCTTTCAGAAGTGTATGGCACCTATGGCAGTTTCTCAATTAGCGTTCCTAAACATTTGCTGTCATGAGCATTTTCTCTCCTATGTAGAGCATAAGACAGATATCACAACATAGTATACCTCTTCAATATGAAGAGAGCAAATACCAGCTTTGCAGCAATAAGTCAAAAGTGCAGTTGTCACCAAAAAATACAACTGAAAATGAAATCCAGGGTGAAAAGGCAAAACCAATCATACAGTGCAACAATATCCTTAATTGTGCTTGTTTTTAGACCACAATTTTTGCATAACACCTGTAGTGACTTTTCTGGACTGAGACACAAAGCATTAATTATGAGAATGGTTAGATGTAAATATGAGGAGTCCTGATCTAAAAACAATGCATATGTGGCACTTCAGTTAAAACTCAATAGTTCTAAATATCTACTAGGGACAAAAAAAAACAAAAAAAAAACATCATACCAATCACATAAAAAATACAGGCAATGTGGTACTCATTTGTTAAAGTCAAAATCTCAAACACTGTTGTGCTGAAAGACTGCGGAACTTAGCAGCACAAAGTCTTCATGCTACTCTGCCATTAATAAAATCAATATTAATACACTCAACTCTAATGCAGCTGAAACATACAGAGTACAACAAACTTCATTTTTTCACTTGCAACACTGTGTTTTTCAAAAAATTTTGCTCAAATGCATACATCTTTAGTTGCTTATTCTATTTATGAACCAATTTATTAACCCAATGACTTAGTTCAGAGTCCTGGGAAGCCTTTGTTTATCCTGCCAGTACTGGAAGCAAGGCATGAACCAACCCTGGAGAGCCCTGGAGATGGAAACAATCCAACATAGGAATATTCACAAGCAAACTTACCCAGTTTCATGGAGGCTAGTTAATTTAAAACATATCTTTCAGACGTAGGAAATTGCCAGTAGAAACACCTCACAGATACACAAGGAGAACATTCAAAATCCAAGCCAACAGTGCTTGGGTCAGGATTCAGATCTGCAACTGTAGAGCTGTAAGGCAACAGCATTAACCACTGTGCCACCATGCCACCTTACTCTCTAATCCAGCAATACAATTTTTATATAGCCTTGACAGCATATTTACAAATATTTTTGAAAGAGGTACAAGAAAAGTCTGTATGTGTCATGAACAGTGTACTATAGAACTGTACCGGCACAAAAGGAACATGACAAACTCGATACCTAACTATAGACATCTTTGAAAAAAATATTGTAAAATAAAGTCTACTAATAAAATATTTAATTGCAAAAGAGAAAGAGAGATCAGCAGAAAAATCAAGAAAAAGGCAAGAAAAGCACAATGATATCAAGCAAAGAACCGAATCAACTGTGGAGTGGATATGTCTTAAAACTTTTTTAAGTAAGCACAAATAATACAGATGGATTACAGACAAACATTCCCAGGTACACATCCTATGGGTGGCTATTTTGAGAGTTAACTATTGCTAGTTTGTGGGAACATGAGTTCATTTAATACATTGTTACTGTATACTGGTGCACGCTGAAAAGGCGCTATATAAAAACTTTGACACGATGAAAAAGAATCAGTAATATACAAACAGAATAAGAGGGAGTTAATGATAGAAGAGCTCAGCTCTGGTAATTCCTAAAGCAGTAAAACCATGACCACTTACCCCATCGTTCACTAGCCGCTCCAAGACTTGTGTGCCAAAGCGCTTCAAGCGCACTACTTTGAGGGGACTTCGCTTAGCCAGGACAGCGGCGGCTCCCAGTGCGAGGCATACCAAGGCGAAGAGAACGTAGAGAAGGATCCGAAGTAGAAGGGAGGGTGGAGAGAGCTGCACCAACAGCACAGCGGCGAGTCCGAGCGCTGCAGCGACCAAAAGGCTGCGGGACGCAGGCTTCGCATCGGGACGACTGCTGCTGCCATCGGGATGCATGCTGCTGAAAATGACATCTCCCACTGAGCTAAGAGAACGCTTACCCCTTTCTCGGAGCGTTACTCATTGTAAGTCATTGTGCAGCACTAAAACCCGTAGGAAAAAAAATAAAACACAAAAGGAAAATCAGAAAGAAAACGAGCGAAGGTGTGTCAAGTGTCACCAAAGCAGGGTATCGGAAAGACCAATCATGTCCTTGTGAAACATGTTACAAAGAAGCCGTGTGCTCCTTTTTTCACAAGCGATCACAGCAACCAGTATGTTTTCATCCTGAGATCCGCCTGTGCGGAGGTTTCCTACTAATCTGCGCGCATCGCCGTTGCCGTTTGTCCTCCACGCCTCCAGGCGAGGCGAGCGCCTTGTGCCCCCTGTTCTATCAGTAATAGTACAGTTCGCGACACCAGGGGAGGGGGAATGACACCTGCGTTTGCGCACCAAGGCTTTTCACTTTCAAATTCGATCCCCGAACTTCCTGTTTCTAAGCCCAGTTCTTCGAATTAACCAATCCGTGAGGAAACAAAATCTCCCAATTGTGTGCCCGCTCAAGGAGAGAATGATGGGGTTTAATAAATGCGCATGTAAGTGGAGGCGGAGCCAGAGTTTGAGGGCTGTGTTGCCGTGGTACCCCATCAAGCCGCAGGGTTTTTCATTCGAGTTTCCAAAACTTCGTGAGCCAGTATCGTTTTTGCGTCGTGTATTTGTTTACGTGGTTCCGCCTTTTGTTCCAAAATTTGTTAATCAAACGCCTTGTAAACGCATTATCTTGGCAAATTATTCATAATGTCAATTAAGCGTGGACGTGTGCACGTAAAAGTACAAAACTCTGAATGCACTGCACTTAATGCTGTTGAGGTGGGCACAGGCTCCCCACGATGCTTAAATGGATACGTGAGCAACAAAGAGCACATTCATGCCTTCGGCTACACCTAATTATAAAGTCAACTTGACATTAAACACAGAGGAAATTTTCACAAACCACTGATGTACCATTACTCTATGCCCGAAGTGCATACACATAAGTGATGGTACCCAATACAATCCCGAACTTCGAGCTCCTCAAACCGCTATCATTCGATTGAAGGGTGTGGTGGGTTCTGAGGGGACTGAATATGCGTGGTGCCAGCCGGTACGTTCAAAAACACTGCCGCTACGCACCAAACGCTGCCAGTATACACCTGCCACTTCAAACACCGCCACCACTGCTCCAGTGTCTAAGCAAGACCTTGATTGGAGTGAAAACCAGCAACTACTGACGCCACCCAAAAAAGTTGGATATTCCTTGCAAATAGACTATAAAAGATTGCAATTAAAAAAATACAAGATTTTTTTGAAAATGAACATTGACGTATAATGCACAATACAAAGGTGCAATGGCAGAAGTTAAAACTTAAATTACAGACCTAACAATTAGTGAATGTAAATACACTGATTATATCCAGCATCCAATCATCTATTGTGTGAACTCATTTTTTCCATTTTAGGGATATAGAAAGTCAAAGTGCTGAAACTAACTCAGTGCACGACACCAGTAATGATAATAATAATAATAATAATAATAATAATAATAATATTATTATTATTATTATTATTATTATTATTATTACTACTACACAGAACTGAGAGAATGAAATACTTTGCTTGTGGAGAATAGATAGGTTATCATTGTGCCCATTGTTGTCTCTAATATTAGTGTCATCCCACATACACAACACAAAAGCTTACAAATATTGCATATAATCCAATACACATACATAAAACTACAGAAAGCAGATATTTTAAATACATGTTTCACAATGAGGAAATTCCTTAACACAAACACAATTTCCTAAAACATATGCACATATGCACACCACATAAAACTACCCTAAGTCTTGGCCAGAAAATACCTTGAATGTAATGTTGATCATAATAACAATAATAATAAATAAAAACAATGACAAAAGGAGAACTTTTAAACTCTGCTCAGACAGAATGAGTATAAGCCAGGAATTTCACCCATGTCCCCAGACTTGTGGGGCAACAGCACTAAATTCTGTGATGTCATGCCAATATGTATTCAGTACTGGTAAATATTTTGCTACTGTTGTTTGGTATGTGTCTCAGCTTGTCATTATGAATAAACTAACATCCACTCAAATATTCAATTCAAACATAAATAAAATAAACTGGAGAAGCCGTGGAGAGCAATATGCTGCCTGTAGCATCATTCTGAATGACCTTTTTGGTGGTGGGTCAGTGATGGTCTGGGGAGGCATATCCATGGAGGGATGCACAACCAGATGTGAATTTCCCCTTGGGATTAATAAAGTATCTATCTATCTATCTATCTATCTATCTATCTATCTATCTATCTATCTATCTATCTATCTATCTATCTATCTATCTATCACACCTCTACAGGCTAGACAACGGCACCTTGACTGCCATTAGATATTGGGATGAAATCCTTGGACCCATTGTCAGACCCTATGCTGGTGCAGTGGGTCCTGGGTTCCTCTGGGTGCATGACAATGCCTGGCCTCATGTGGCGAGAGTATGCAGGCATTTCTTGGAGGATGAAGGAATTGATACCATTGACTGGCCCCCACGCTTGCCTGCCACAAATCCAATAGAACACCTCTGGGACATTATGTTTCGGTCCATCCGACACTGCCAGGTTGCATCTCAGACTGTCCAGGAGCTCAGTGATGCCCTGGTCCAGATCAGGGAGGAGATCCCCCAGGACACCATCCGTTGTCTCATTAGGAGCATGCCCCGACATTGTCAGGCATGCATACAAGCAAGTGGGGGCCATACAAACTACAGAGTACGATTTTGAATTGCTGCAATGAAATTTCAGCAAAATGGACTAGCCTGCCGCATCATTTTTTCACTTTGATTTTGTGGGTGTGTTTGAATTCAGCCCTTTGTAGATTGATAATTTTCATCAAACAACGTGGCATATCTTCGTTCCTAACACATTACCCAGTCCATATCAGTATAGATATCCAGCATGATTTTTTTCCCCATTGAGATCTCATGTTTTCAAAGTGTTCCTTTAATTTTTTTGAGCAGTTTACATTAATAATTAATTCTTTGCATTTATATAACGCTTTTCTCACTACTCAATGTGCTTAGTGTTTTATCATGGGAAAGCTTTTGGAGATATTCTAAAGGGCTTAAGTCTACAACCTTAAGACTTCACCCAGGTATGACTGTACTGTAGCTTCACATTCGGAAGTGTTCACTCTCCGTCACACCTGACTAACTAGCTGGAAAAAAGCTCAGTCTCTCAGCTTCTCTGCAATAACAAAGAGCAACATGCATGAGCAGGAAAGCGGGCTTAATAAGTTTTAACCTATTAAAATTATAACTAGTGCCATAGCACAAAACCGAATACATATGAACCTGGATCTACCAGTAGTTCTTAAAGCATACAAAGATCAGCAACACATTCAATATGCATATGTTGATTCCAGGCATCCCATAATCTTAATGGTTATAAAAAGTCTTTGGTCAGGTCATCATATCTGGTCAGTTCTCTCTGTACCCTAATCATCGTCTGGTCAGATTTCAAGTAAGCTCCTTCCTTCTCTCAGTCTCACTGCCATTTTCCATTCATGGTGGAGTTTGCCATTGTTTACTGCATTCAAAGGTCATGCAGTAGTAAAAATGAAGCAGATTAACGATTTACATTGCCATTCAGTTATTCCATTTAGTTTTTTTATGGGTGTCCAATCTGATTATTTGTGTTGGTGTACTTGAGATCAGGGTACTAAACTGGTAAGAGTGAAACTGGATATGACACCTCTGGTTGAATACTGACCTGTGTACATTGCATAATTAAACATTTCTGTGAAAGTTAATGTGTTGTCCACCTATATAAAATTAAAATGGCATTTTTGTAGTACCTAACGAAAATAGCGCTATTTCACAAAGGATGTTTGACCTTGTCCTCGCTTATAACAGAGCTAAGGACAAGTCACAGTGGCTTGTACTTCTTCAAGTGATCAGCCTAAACCGTTAGAAGAATCAGCGAGTAGGTAAAGTTAATTGTAGTCTCTTCACATAACTGGAGGTACCATATACACATATATTACGTAATTATTTTAATGGGAAAGGGTAAAACGACTCTCTTTTTGCAAGAACGAGTAATCAGCCTTGGATGAAGCTCGCCCCCTTTTGGAAGCAGCCGGCTTAGCTGATGAGGAACTGGCTGCTGCCAGGATATGACGTCAGTTAGCAACGCGCGCTTTCATCCACAGCTGGGTATGGTGAAGGAGAGGAGAAAACTGTGCCTTTCAAGTCTGTTGAGACACCAAGTCCATTTTATTCTATAATCGTTTGTAACGTACATTTTGAATGTTATAGGGTACAGAAGATACAGATAAAGAGTCGAACTGCAACTCTAACCCCTTATCGAGGCCGTATCTTCAGGTGAGTGGGCAGTGTGTGGTGACATTTACGCCCACACCTTTTAAGTGTTCGTTCACGTAGAAGACCCAGAGACGCAAGGGGTGTAGCAGAATGTTACATTTACTGGGGGGTGTAATGTCATATATGTAAGTTAAAGAGTTGTTTGGTCATATCGGTATCGTCATGTTGTCTCACGTTTTCATATGCCACCCCTCTCGAATCTTCTGCTGCCGACTGTAACTTGTTATACAAAGGTGGTGTTTATTGGCGAATATTTTAATAAAATGCCCTTTATTAATTTCGAAGGTAAAGGAGTCAACGTTTTTTTAGGGGCGGAGTATTTATTCGAAATACACCATCGGCCGTATTGAAATTAGTGAACGTTGTGCATCAGTGCATACGGAAACAGCTGATTCTGGGTTTCCTGTTTACTCAGATTATTTAGCACGTTTTCAATAATGTGTCACTTTACCAACATTCAGGTGAGTAATTTTTGATGCTGGATATACTTCAGTATTTCATTTTAATTTCTCCACCCGTGTGACTATGCTTTCATTTCTCAACGTGACTACTATCATTTGTTACTTTAGTCTGTTGACCTGTCTCCTGATTTATCGTATTGTTTTTACCCTTGTCACAGGTTTCATATTTCAGATCTTGATTATCCATAGCAACGTTGTTTAGTTTTTCTGAAACATTTTCTTCTGGCGCACAATATGACATTATGTGTGGAAAACATTAAGATTATTTCCATATTAAAATAAATATTGATAAATGGCAGATATGGGTTCGGAGAGGTTCAACATAAGTAGATATCCCGTTCAGACTAAATGTCGTTGCTGATACAACCACAGAGAATGTCTCCAAAATGGCAAAAAATAAGTGTTGTGTCCAGTCTTGTAACTGATGTAAAATGTTTCTTTTAGTCTTCTTTGTGCCTGTTCGCCTTCAGTGAACTGATTGTAACTGCTGTCTTTCTGTCTCCCTCATCCCTCCATGGTATTGTCCTCCTCTTTTCATTCTTCCTCTGTCAAGACTGAAAACTACTTTAGACCTATTTATTGCATGTCCTTCTAAATAAATTTGAGACACAATCATAGGGTGCCTAACCACTTAAACAAACAATTCTGAAGAATTCCACAGGCGGTTTCTGAAAAAAAAAAATCTGACATGAGCGTCAGTATGTTTTGTGCCCTATGAATCGAGTTACCAGAACTATTCTCTTAACATTTCATTAATTATTTAACAGTATGATACCGATCTTTCTGATCATAAAATAGGTCATTACAATAGAAATTGATGTGAAGAATTCATAATTAATTGCAGAATTATGTTATTTGCCATAATTCTTGAGATATTATCAAAAATTAATTTGAGGGTTCCTCTAGAATGCCTCTTTATCTTGCACAATTTGCCTCAAGAATTAATCCGCACAACATCATCTCATAACGAGCTTAGATTTCGAGTTTGTATTTTTCTGTCCAGCCATTTAATTTCTAGACCATCCTCAAGAAACTGTGACACACACACTGACACACACCCATCATCGAGATATTGATGTTTTTGGTATCAGGGGACCCTAAAACATTGAGATCCATAGAAAACTGGAGATCTAAATTCTTGACAAATCTAAAGCTTTCGCTCCTCCCCCATAAACAGTAGGTAATGGAGAAGGGGGGCGCAAAGCAAAAACATTTTGCTAGTGTCAGGAGGAAAAATGGGGAACATAGTAGCGATAAGTACATAATAGCCTATGTATAAAAGAAAAGAAGTACCACAGAAACATATTTAATAGACAAAATATTAGTAAAAAGTTGAATAACTGTCAGTGTTTAAATATTAGATTTCAAATTGTTATATAAAAGTGTTCAGCTTGTGAAAATTCATTTGCTAATTTAGTTTTAATTTTTCAGTTGATTGTCATGGATAGTCCTCAAGACTTGGAGGGTGAAGTGGACCATTCCTTCTTTGACAGTGATTATGAAGACAATGACCAAACAAAGCAAGAAGAAGAAGAACTTGTTAATTCAAAATTTGAGCCTTCACAGGAAAATCGCAAAGAAGCAACTGATGACAACATAAGAAAAGACAATGTTTCCAAAAAAAGTATTGAAGAGAAACCTGAACAAAGTTCAAAGGGAGAAAGTATTTCTATAGTACCGGAAGTTTGTATTTCAGATGTTAATAGCAGTAAGGTTCAGGCAGCCTCAAGGAGCCATTTACAGATTGAGACAGTGTTTCCAACAAGCTCTTCTACTGAGGAAAGAGATGATGAAGATGATGAGGACGATTATACAAGGAGTGAAGAGGACAGTGAAGAGGACCAACAGATAACCCAGTACAAGTATAAATGTAATAATTCAAACAGTTTTAAAAAAGCAAGTGGCAAATACCGACATTATAATGCTGCTCCTGCAGCAGAATCAGGAGGTTCAAGTAGTGACTCAGATTGTCATGTATCAGAATTATCGGCCAAAAAAAAATCTGCAGATTTACCTCAGTCCTCCCCAAGGCACCGAACAAAATTTAGTTTAATGCCAAGAAAAGAACGATATCATCACACAGAAGAATCTGAAGACACAGTAACTGATGTAACACCACTTTCTACTCCTGATATAAGCCCAATACAGTCTATTGATCTTGCTGCTGTGAAAGAGAGTCTTGGGAAAAAGCAAATTACAAAACAAGGAAATGTGAGTCGTGACATCTGTGAAGATTCTGAAGAGTTTTGTATTGATGAGGAGCAGGAGAGATCCTCGGTGCAAAGTTTGAAGGGGTCAAGCAGCAGCATGGCATCATCTGTCTCCTTGGAGTCTGAGTTGGTTAGCAGGCACAGCCAGAAGGTCTTAAGTGATACTAAGGATCTTAACCATCTTCTTAAAGGTATTTTGATTGTTTGTTCTCTCACCTGTAAGTTAAGGAATATTATCCTATGGTGTTTTCCATCAGAGGCCATTAAGAAAATTGATATAAAGTTGGTTGAATTTCCTCCAAAATAAAGTGACCACAATAGTCACTGAGAAAGTAAAGTGAAAATTGAAGTATTTGTGGTATACATAAGTCATTCTAGTTTGAAGTGATAAAATGATGGGAGAAAAAAAAAACCTACAGTATTAATACTTTTGTGTGTCACAATGGATTGCACTAATACCTCATGCATCCAACTTCTTGGCTTGATTTCTTTATCCAGATGCTGTCCATGTGAAGCTTACAGGTTTTGCCCATGCCCAAAGATGTGTAGATTAGGTTATGTAAGCGTAGAGGTTTGCATGAGTGGGCACTGAGATAGACTGATGCCCTATCTAGGTTGGTTTCTTTCCTTTGTGCCCAGTGCTACCAGAATAACATTTGGCTACCTCTTACCCTGATTTGGATTAAGTAGGTTTTAGAATACCTTTTGTGTCTCACCACCTTTAGTTTTGGTGAGACTGAATGGTTCTGCTTTTAGAGATCATTGAGACATGAGTAATTTTCACCACTGTACTGTAATGATAGTGTTACAGTAATAAAGAATAAGCAAAATATAAATGATACAAAACACATCTCTTTGTCTGTGAAGCACTATAGAGGAAATGTAGTGAGTGGCTAATGCATGCTAGGCTGTATCTGGACAAAACTCTGTCAAACGACTCCAGAAGTATCTAATAAAATGCCTCCAGACTCCCTGGGAAGCACAATCAGATAGGTGATAATGCAAAATGTACATGGTGTCAGTACAATGAGGAGCTTTATTATTATTATTACAGGATAGGGTAGTGGAGAGTTTTAAACAGGCCTGATTCTTGCATCAGACCAAACAATTCCTGCATTTTATTTTGTGAAACGAAACAAAAGCTCCACTAAAGCAACAGTAGATGGGATACAGCAAAACTTGGCAAATTACATAAAAAAAAAAAATTAAGAGTATTACACCATTAATGAAGACTTGATACAGTTTATTGCATACAACCAAATACAGATACTACATTTCACTGTATTTTAAGTAAATGTATACTCTATTGAAATGTGGCAAATTGAAGAAGCAGCATTTGAAAATGATAAAGCATGAATATTATATTGAAAGATGGAAATACTTAGAAATAAAAAGTGACATTTTGTAGTTTCACCTTATCATGTTTACATTTCAAGTTTTAATGCCTTAAGTATACCACAAAAAAAACAACTTTAACTTTCTTTGCCCATGGCTTACTGGTGGCACTGTTCAAAAAGTTATACATTTGGCATAAAAAACATGATTGCTTTCCTAAAGAATGCACTTTCATCCGTTTATTTGTTTGTAAGGAAAAAATTGCTTAATTTAAAGTTTACATTCACTACACTTGCTTACCTAAAGCACAAGATTATAATGTAAAGTCAAAAAATTGATTACTTGCTTTAAGCTTATGTCAGATTGTAATCACCATATTGTTAAAGTTTTACAACACATTGAAGAAAGCCACTTTTCTACAAGCAGAATTGTGTACAGGCTCAATGCAGCATTGCCCAAGTAAACAACTTATAGTTTGTAACCAAGTAACTGTTTTTTTGCTGATCATTTGCATCATTAAGCAATTTGTGCCTAACTGCCCACTAGATTTTATGCTCATTTTGTCTATTTCTCAGTCTCTGATGTTATTCTCTGTTTCTATTCAAGCAAACATTCCAATTAAAATCTTGCCTTTCTGTAGCTGATTCCTTTGTCGAGCTCTTTATAGGTACATGATTAAAATGCTAATTTTTTTATATAAAATGTTTACAAATTCAGAACAATTTGTCATTGTCACATACTGACATACACACTGATAATAATAAAATAAGGCAGTGGTCAGTATTTAACAATAGTGTCTTTTTTTAAGTTGATTGCTGTAACCGTTATGCCAAACTACACTATTTCAGTTAGAGGTGTAGACTAAATAACTTTGCCTATATTGATTACTGTACTTGCTTTTCTATAAAAGAAAATGCTCTAAGCTATAATAACTTTAATAAACTTATTTATAATAAATCTTAGGACTGCTTTAAATTTCTGGTTAGAGAATCAAGGATTTGTATACATTAATAGTAAGTAGCAGTTAACTTTTTCTTCTCTTTGATAGTAAACCAGTGAAAGCATTCATTTAAATTATATTCAGCATTGTTAAAACTGAGGAAGAGAAAGTGCCTTTGTTTCTAAGGTCTGTTTTAGATTTTTTTCCATCCATCCATTATCCAACCAGCTATATCCTAACAGTTTCCTAAAAAGCACTTTGATACTTTTAAACCAACAGTCCATGAAAACATTTGCACATTTTGAAAAACTATATGTGCGTGTCACTAACAAAACAAATTTTAATCATATTTCAGACTCGCTAGTCCACCACCTTGACTGCTAAAAAGAGACACTTTACTTACTAACAAACATGTGAAATAAAGATATTTTATTTATGGATTTTAAATGTAAGAATTTATATTAGTTAATTTTAATGAAGGGAGGAACCTGTACCTGTGGTGTGACCTCTCAGTCTATGGTGTGGGGGCAGTCCTGTCTCACAGGTGGGATGACAGAATAGAAAAAGTAATTGGATATATGTTAATAAACACATTGACCAAAGCTGAGCGTAACTACTGTATTTACAATTAAAAAAGAAGCTTTAGCTGTAATATTTGGCCTGAGTATGTTTTATAGACATCTTTTTGAAAAACCACTAGTGATTGCGGCAGATCATAAACAGTTTTTTGAATTGTTTGATGAACAAATGGGGAGTCCCACAGTTGACAGCAGCACAAATTCAATGCTAGGCATTGACAGTAGCTTCTTACTTTAATGTATAAAAGAGGAGCTCAACATGCTAATCCTGATGCCTTAAATTATCTTCCACAACGTTGGAATACTTTTTTTTTTATATATAAAAAAAGTTGTTTGGCTGTTAAAACAGATGTACAGCACTCCGCTTAAGGACAAAGACATCGATCTGAGAACACTATATTAGTGATGGTCCATCAGTGAATTCTTCAAGGGAACTGACTAGCTAAACCAGTCAAGCCTTCCTGGCAACCTTATACTTGCAGAAAAGCAGAGATGAATGTGCAGGATTATTGTATACTCTAGGGGGATTGAGCTGTAATACCTCCACAAAGTATGAAGAAATTAATAAAAGACCTACGTAAGCCATACAGAGACGTCAATAGTGTGAAAGCATTGGCTCACAGTTGCATCTGGTAGCCAAACATAGACAGTTAATTTAAGGTTGCAGTTCATAAATGCACCAGCTGTCAGGAAAATCAGAGTTCACCTGGTGAGGCTCCCTTTTATGGATGAATGTGACCTGAACAGTCATGGTCTTGACTTCACATGGATTTCTGAAGCTAAGTGATGGGTAATTTGTGGCCATCTGATGCCATCTCATTGCATCAGTGGTCACAGTGAAAATATTGCAAAGTAGTGTTGTAATGCTTACCAAGGCTTAAAAAGTGTAGTGGTTACAGTGTGGTAGCAGGTTTGCCATTGCAGTGATAGGACATTTGTTTTAAATAATATTATTATTATTAAACATGACACATCAAATGGCCAAGTCGAGAGAGCATATCTGAGAGTAAAAGAAGGCCTGAAGAAGTTGTTAAGTGCAACACTGTAAACTAGACTAGAACATTTCCTGTTATGTTACAAAGATGGCTTATTCCCAAACCAGTTACTAATGATGCAGCAGCTACAGACACATTTGGACTTAGTTGATAGAACAACTTTGTCTTAGAAGGTGGAGACAGACAATGTACATTTAGCTAAAGAACATCAGGATCATATTTGAAGACACCAGTTTACTTTAAAGGCTACTTCAGAACATGGACAGAATTATTTTGTTTTTTAGAAGATGTGAGCACAGGAAGCAGTTGGTAATATTTATTTTTAATTATTTTTTTTTAAGGATACTGAGATGGTAAGGTCAACTTAAGGCACTAGGTGGTGGATTATTAAACAGGCAGCAGGTGTCCAAACAGGGAGTTACCCTCCAGCCAAAATGCCTGTAATTGTAGAAGTTTGATTGAGCATGTAATACTGAAGATAAAACTCCAGTAAAGAAAAAATAATAAAACATAAGCTTACTTTAAAGGGATTCAAGGAAATATTGGCATTTTAATAAAGACTATAGCTGACAATGGTTAAAAGGAGTACATATATAAAGTTGGTGGTAAGAGTGAATTGTTTGGCAAATGAAGCACTTCATAAAGAGCTAAATGAACACATCAAAGAACTGTTGGTCTCATCCATTCTGAGAGATGGATGTCTAGGATGGAACTCCACTGGCAGCAATGTTATTTTGCCTTTTTTGAGGTATCCTGTATTTAGTCAACCCAAGAATTTTTAATTACGTATATGTTCATTAAATCATGAGCAGAAGATCAAGGGTTCAGAAAGATAAGGAAAAGGCAGCTAAAGCTTCATCAAGGCCTAATCCAGTCTCAAGTTATGATACTATTTGGAAGAGACTGGCGAAGGAATGGATCTGCTTGGACCTCACATTGCTGCTCCAGTCGAGAGCGAAAGTGGAAGAAAAACTGCGAGTGAGGTTGGCAGTGAGAATTCACAGATCTCAAGTGGGTTATTGGAACTGAGCATTGCCTCTATGTCTCCACCTGTCAATTACTACTAATTCCCCCAGTAAATCAACAATATCAAGTCCAAACAGAATCACGTCTCTGCCTTTGTAGCACGGAGAAGATGGAACCGAACTGTCTGAGTTGAAGGCATTCATTACCGTACTTGAGGGTAATATAAATGATATAAAGAATGCCATAAAGAGGGATATACACAAGAGAAGTGACAAGCTGCTTCATGATATAAAAGACCAGGGGCCTCATGTATAAACGGTGCGCACGCACAGAAATGTTGCATAAGAACTTTTCCACGTTCAAATCACGATGTATAAAACCTACACTTGGCGTAAAGCCACGCACTTTTCCATGGTACCTCATTCCTTGTCGTACGCAAGTTCTCCGGTCGGTTTTGCAGACTGGCGGCACCCAGCGTCAAAGCAGTGCTACTGTTCCTGTGTGGTTACTCTTTTATTTTCCTGGCACAGCTTTATAAATAAATTGAAACTGACCGCATATTGTTTAATAGTGTATTGCATCTGATTGTAATTAACTTGTAACAATATAATGGTCCAGGGAATAGCCACAGTATTCCAAATACCATAACTGCTTTAGCGTTGTTACTCTCACTGCACCTTCTTCTTCTTCTTTCAGCTGCTCCCATTAAGAGTTGCCACAGCGGATCATCTTTTTCCATATTACTCTCACTGCACAACTCGGAGTATTTTTATAACTGTATCTAAGTGTGAATCACAGCAGCAGCTGATCGGAAAGAGAATTACCGGGATACAGTATCAAGCATACGCTACCTCAGCCATGGCAAAATGTTTCAAAGCCTTTCCTGTACGGACCTCGCGGTTCAGAAACAGTTTCCTCCCAAGAACTTTCAACGCACTCAATCAATTGCTCCTTGTAGAACTGTTTGTACTTATAAGTACAATTACCTCACTGTAAACTTGCACTACAGTTAAAATATTACACAACCTGCACCACTTTATAAAGCGTGTATTTACATATGATGACAATATAATTTTTAAGATGAAATGCAGCAAAATATGTTTATTATATTATACAGGTAAAACTTTAACTTCATTTAAATAATCAATATTCTTCATTGGGACTGGCGTGAAGAATAGAATAATTAAACATGTACTACGAAGATAGTTCTGTGTTCCTTAAACGTTTTGAAGAATCGGCGCTCTAAGCATACAGATGGCTTAACGTCTATTACAGAGCTGATTGTGTGGCAATCGGTTACGTGGAGAAAGAAAAGCAAGGACTGCAGGGGCAGCTACGCCAATATATATCTATACTAATAAAAGGCAAACCCTCACTGACTGACTGACTCACTGACTCATCACTAATTCTCCAAGTTCCTGTGTAGGTAGAAGGCTGAAATTTGGCAGGCTCATTCCTTACAGCTTCCTTACAAAAGTTGGGCAGGTTTCATTTCGTAATTCTACGCATAATGGTCATAACTGGAAGCTATTTTTCTCCATTTACTGTAATGGAGTTGAGCTCGAAAGCCGTGGGGGGCGGAGTTTCGTGTGACATCATCACACCTCCCACGTAATCATGTGAACTGACTGTCAACGCAGTACGTAGAAAACCAGGAAGAGCTCCAAAAAGCGCTGAAGAAAACATGCATTATACAATTGAGAAGGCAGCGAAACATTAAGAAGCGAGCGAATGATATATACAACCATATTCATGAGTGCTGCTACTTCGGAAACAAAAGCACGGTGTAAACCTAAAGTTTAAATTAAGTTCATAGACAGGCTGCCGCTGGCGTTTGTCATGCCCACGGGTAATGCGGGATACAAGTTTAATGAGAGGACGCAGGATATAAACGAGAGTTTTGATTACTTTGTAACCAAGTTAAAATTGCACGTGAAGGGCTGTGCTTATGCAAATTCCGAGAGACTGTGTTTGTGGGGGATTGACAGTTAAGGTGGGTGGGGGAGTCACGTTATCATCTCCCCTCCCATTCACCTCATTTCGCTCTGAGCTGAGCTCCGCAGCTAACGCACGCAGTGTTACGGAAATACTCACAGAAAAATCCACAAGTTAATACACACGCTGTCTCTAGAGTTTCTCCACACTGAATCCTCCAGGCACTACTTACTAAAGGTTACATTGACAATCGTGTTACGTTATTTTTAAAATGTTTTCTTTTCTTAGCACAAGCACAGCTGAGAAGCTTCGATGCATGTGCTCCATACCGCGTTAAAAAATCACGCATTTAATCACACTTTGCATTCCAAGCAAAGGGAACTTCTCTCAATGCATGATTTCCTGGTACACGATTACATTGATCAGCGCTTCCTGATTCATTTTAACCTCGCACCCCCTTGGTTTGAGAAGAAGTATGAAAAAATATGAGGTTAACACAGAAAAACCGATCACCAATTGAAGCTTTATGAATTATCGATTCGCCATCAATAATTGTTTTGGTAAAGCCATACTCAGTGTAATCCTCCTTCCATTTTATAATTTTTCCACCACTAGCCATGATTAAATGAACGGTAAAAAAGTAAGAGCGAAGCGAGGGTGACTTATTCAGGCAGGCAGGCGACAGCTCAATAGCTCGAATTTGGATATGAGTAGGTTCTATTTAGTCGCCAGAAATATCTTTGTTAGGAATGGAAGTTGAATTTAGTCTTTAAATTTCTATGGTAAAGAAAAAGTTATGCAATGATGACTACATTTAACTATATAAAGTCAAAACTTGTATATATAAAGTCACTGTCGGAATAAATAAAGTCAAAACCTGAATATATAAAGTCAGCGTCGGTATATATAAAGTCAAAACTTGAATATATAAAGTCAGCGCTGGAATATATAAAGTCAAAACTTGAATATATAAAGTCAAAACCTGAGTATATAAAGACAGTGTTGGAATATTTCGGAATATACAGTACAGGCCAAAAGTTTGGACACACCTTCTCATTCAATGTGTTTTCTTTATTTTCATGACCATTTACATTGGTAGATTCTCACTGAAGGCATCAAAAATATGAATGAACACATGAGGAGTTATGTACTTAACAATAAAAGTTGAAATAACTGAAAACATGTTTTATATTCTACTTTCTTCAAAATAACCACTCTTTGCTCCGATTACTTTTTTACTCTCTCTTGGCATTCACTCGGTCACCTGTGAAGTGAAAACCATTTTCAACAGACTACAGTTTAAAGAAAATTTAATGTTGATTCTCAGAAACAAAGAGGAGATCATACAAGGGACAGTCAAAAAGTTCTCGGAATTGTGATCTGGTGGGACAGTGACAGATCAGATTATGCACACATTGTTGTGGAGGGGAGTCTGTAGACCAGTCACAACAGGTTTGAATTGGTTTCGGCGTGTAGTATTGTTTAAATTACTGTTTGAGTTATACATGTGCTTAGTCATTCGGTGCAGTGTCACAGTTTGAACAAAGTGCTAACATCAAATTCATGTGCAAATTACAAAAATCAGCTTTGGATATGCTAGAGACACAGCACGTTTTGATTGCCCCTCATATTTGAAAATAACCACAGTTATATTTCCCAGATTTCTGTCCTTCAACAGCTGCCAAATGAACCTCATTCTATAGAATTAGACAGCACTTGCGCTTTGCTAAAATCAGATACAGCCTCTTGTTTCCTGCTAGATTGAAAGTGATTTTTGAAGACCAATTCTACTTCTTTAATTCCTTTGAAGAAGCAGAAAAAGTGCCTAAAAGACTGATCACAATATCTTTCAAAACAAACATGAGTCAATGCAAAGAAGATTCTGCTTGCAACTTGGTCTATTTGTAATGCAACATTTTCTGTAACTATACATTGTATTTCCTAATCTGCCATTTTTTTGTTTTTCTCTTCCATTACAATATTGAAATTTCTTCTATTAGCCTCTTTAGCATTTGACCCAGGTGTTATTTGGGCTACGAAAAACCTTCCTAAAAGCGTCAGCCCTGAGAATCACTCAGGCAACTGTACAGATGCATCTTGCGTAAGCGTTAGAACTGAGAATTGCACGAGTTGTAAAAGTACTGTCAGTGCTGCCATTCTTTGGAGAAATTATGTCTAAGTGTAGGTTTTCTCTAATGGTGAAATATCTGCACTTTACCAACATTGAAGACTTTGATGAGAATACCCATCCAGCACCCAAAATGAAGAAAATTTGTGAGATATACCCGGAAATTGTAGTAAAATTTCAGAGCGTTTACATTCTGGACCTTTGTGTGAGCATCAATGAAAGTCTCATGGCTTATAAGGACCGACTATCATGGGTACAGTACATCGTGTCAAAAAGAGCAAGATTTGGCATAAAGCTTTATGAGCTTTGTGAATCTAAAGCTGAATACATTTGGAATTCGGTTCTGTACACAGGGAAAGGGACAATTTTTGATCTGAAGTACAATCAGTACGGCATTGTTACGTTATTGGTGCAGACTTTGATAGACGCTCTGCTGAATCAAGGTTACTGTGTAACCACAGACTATTTTTATGCTTTGCCAGAGCTCTGTGACATCTTGCTGCAAAAAAAAGACTGACTCATATGGAACAGTGTGTTGTATCCATCATGGCATGCCTGAAGACTTTGGCGGAGCTAAATTACAGCGAGATGCACTAGTAGCTTTGCAAAAGTGCTTGCGCTGAAATGGAAGAACAAGCAAGATGTTTGTCTTCTTAGTGTTGTACATAATAAGTGCAGTCACTGTACAGGCAAAAGGCAACATGCAGGTTATGAACCATGTTTGCACGATGGGCGGTATAAATTGTGCAGATCAAGAATTGACTTTCTGTCCCGTTATGTGGAGGCAACAAAAGAAATACTACAGAAAGGTATTTCGCCATCTGGCAGAATAGTGCATTTGGAAAACATTTATGTTATACAAACAAAAAGCTAGCTAAACTGTATCTCATGCAAACTTTGTATGCCAGCTTGTAGAACAAATCATTGCTGCAATTTCACCGTCCACACTACCATCAAAGAGACACGGTCAACCCAGCACATCGCAGATCAGTCCAGAGCGTCTTATTGGTAGATATTTTATACATTACATTGTGAGATTTTTTTTAACTCTTTTGAGACCCTCCCCAATTGGGTGACACGCTGGAACATGATTGACGCGTCTGTTGAGGGCTGCTTGTCTGTTGCAGAGGCAACCGTATGTTCATAGCACCTTGCAGGTTTGCAGCACCACAAAGGTAACGCTAACCCCCTCCTCATGCAATGCGGCTGTTGCCAGGTGGATTGTACGGGGAACACTATAACTTAGCCACTGACCTGGCCACGGCCCCACCCTTTTGCTGTGTCTGTGTGTAGTTGAGTGGTAGCTCCTGCTGCAATAAATAACCTTGCTGTTCCTGTTTCAGGTTGAACAAAGCTGATTTTCCTGAGATACTATAAACTCAGCCTTGTCTTTTGGGTGCAAGGCAGTGACTTGCGTGTTAAAATATACTTCTAACAGAATCCAACTTGTATCCTTGTAATGTGCTGTTCAAATACTGATAAATCTGGAAAGAAAATCTGAAAAGAAACATTCTATTATTGTCCCGGCTATAATGTTGGATGGCAGCTTTCACCGTGCTTTAAGATTTAACACACACAGGACTCATTTTGAGATTATATAATGTTTTGGCACCATTAGTAGTAGTATTATTACTGTTATTATTTTTGTTGTTGTTGTTCATTTCATATTATTTTTATTCATTGTTACTATTATTTGTATCATTATTATATTTTTGAGATTTAATAAAAAATGTAATTTCTCATGCCAAAAAAAATGCTACATTTTTTTACATATTTTTTGGAATAAAATGCAGTGCTAAGGAGGTTAAATATATGTATCATCATACTCTAGGTTTATTGCATTTAGACTGTATTATTATAAGTTATCTCAATTTCCCCAGAGACTACTTAATATCATAACCTAGACTTCTAGCATCTAGACTGTACTTTTTTTATTTTTCCTACACCGCTGTTGGGGGTTTGTTTTGTTCTGGACATGCCCTGTCTCTTGGCATGTCAGAGGACTGGCACTTTTTAGTCTGGACTAGCCTCACTTGGGGAGGCAAAATTAGGGGAGGGGAGAGCAAGTTACTTCCTATTTATCCTTTTTTTTTGTCAACATAATAATAGGCTTCTTAGCCACAATACTTAGCAACAATTTGAAATTAAGATTAAAGCTACTGTATATAATTTGACAAAATATCAATCAGATGTTCAGACGCCATGGCCCTCTGACCAAACAGTGAACTTTGTGGGCTGGAAACGTCCGCCACTCACTTTCAAAATGTATCAGAAATAAAGGGTATTACCAGAGAAGGGCTTGAACAGAAAATGTTTTGCAGATGACATGGTACTGTATATATCAGACCAACAAACTTACGTACCAGCAGTCCCCAAAGCACTAGCAGTTTTTCAAGAGATATCTGGACTCAAAATTAATTTGAATAAAACTGTATTTTTTCCACTGAAATCCCTAGCACACAATATTAGAATGTACACCTTCCCATTTATTTTAACAAATCAATTCAAATACCTGGGGGCTATCATATAAAGAATTTTTTCAACAACATTTTGTTATCTGCTTTAAAAAAATGAAACAAGGTGAACAGATGGTCTGCATTCCATCTCACATTAGCAGGGTGAATTAATACTGTCAAGATGAACATCCTTCCCAAACTTCTATTTCTATTTCAGAGCATCCCCATATACATTAACAAATCATTCTTTAAGATATTACATTCAGTCACATCATCATATTTTTTGGAATTCAACACATCCATGCATCCAAAGGGCGACTCAACCACGACCTAAAGAAGAAGAGGGCATGGCACCACCTAACTTTCAGTTTTATTACTGGACTACAAACATACAAGCTGTAAAGACCTGGGGCCTCTTGTATAAATGGTGTGTACGCCCATTTCTATGCTCACGATGCAATGTATAAAAACTAAACTTGGTGTAAAGCCACACAAATTCTCACGCCAGCTCAATCCATTGTGTATGCAAGTTTTCAGTTCGGTTTTGCAAACTGACGGCACCCAGCGTCAAAGCAGTGCTACTGTTTCTGTGTGGTTTCCCTTTATTTTTTATATTTACATCCCTGACGTGACTTTATCAATATACTGAAATTAACTGCATATCGTTTATTAGTTTAAGGCATCAGATGTAATCAACCTGTAACAATATAATGGTCCACGGAATGGCCAGACTATTCCAAATACCATAGCTGCTTTAGCGTTGTTACTCTGAGTGCACCACTCAGTATTTTAACCCACTGCATCTGAGTGTGGAATCACAGCTTTGCAGCAGCTGATTGGAAAGAGGATTATTGGGATACAGCATCCAGGACATGCAGCTTCAGCCATTCGCACAGACTATTTGAACTTCGCTCATACGGCAAACGCTTCAGAACCTTTCCTGTAGGGACCTAGCGGTTGAGAAACAGTTTCATCCTAAGAGCTGTAAATGCACTCAATCAAGTGCTCCCGATAGAACTGTTTGTACTTATAAGTATAAATACCTCACTGAAAATTTGCACTACAGTTGTAATATTGTACAACCTGAGACACTTTATGAACCATTTCACTATCTGTACTATATGTACATGATTTAATATTGTATATTTTTCATGCTTTTATCGTATTATGATTACCGTTATTTAATCATTTTATAGGAAATACGTTTATGGAGTGTTTACATATTGATTTTTATCATTGTACCATACAGTAACAATAAAGGAATTCAGTTCAGTAGAAGAAAACGCATATTTACATATGATGATGACTGGCTTTTAATTCGACTTTCCAAGCGCCATCTTCTTGGAGCTCTTGGTATCATTTTTAAGAATAAATGCAGTAAAGTATATATATTACACTAGCAAAATACCCGCGCTTCGCCTAGGAGAAGTAGTGTGTTAAAGAAGTTATGAAAAAGAAAAGCAAACATTTTAAAAATAACGTAAGATGATTGTTAATGTAATTGTTTTGTCATTGATATGAGTGTTGTTGTCATATCTATCTATTTATATATATATATTTATATATATCTGTGTATATATATATATATATATTTATATATATCTGTGTATATATATATATATATATAGCAAAATACCTGCGATTGGCAGCGAGAAGTAAAAAGAAAAGGAAACATTTTAATAATAACGTAACATGATTGACAATGTAATTGTTTTGTCATTGTCATGAGTGTTGCTGGCATATATATATATATATATATATATATATATATATATATATATATATATACACACACTGTATATACACACACACATATATATACATACTGTATATACACATATACATATCTACATATATACTGTATATACACATATATATATATACAAATCTACATATATATATCCACATATATATATATTAGGGGTGGGACTCGATTAAAAAAATTAATCCAATTAATTAGAGGCTGTGTAAGAATTAATCTTGATTAATCGTATGTAATCGCACATGTAAATTTGCCCCAAATCGCAAATGTTTTTTTAATTTAAAAGTGTTTTAGTGGGCGACAGAATCAAATAATAGACATGTACATGAATATTGTAAACTGAAGCTGTTTTAATTTCTGAAAAAAAAAAGCCATTAAACTGCATTTGAATTCAAAACAGAAACAAAAATATCATCCCTGGTTAAAATTGGGCAGACTTAAAAATAAAGTGGTAGTTTAAGTACTTTAAGTAGATTTTCAGAATAGTATTGTCTTTAAATAATAATAACCAAAATTTCAACATAAAGTGCAGTTTTTCTTCTTAAAAAAATAAGTCAGAAACATAAAAGGTAATTTGACCAACTTAATCTTTAAACTCCGAGTAACCTTAGCCAAAATTATTTTGTACATTAGGCTAAAACAGTGTGATCATTGAACATTTTGTAATTAGATGTAATTAGAATTACTAACGGTCACGGAAGTCCAATGATCCGCAGTAAGAGCCACAAAGTCCGCTTTCTGTAATGCATCTAATTTTGCTTGCTTTTCAGTGTGCACAAAACCACGCTTTTATCAAGGTTTCGCTCGGGAAGTCGAAATGATCAGTCATAGGAACGCGCTTTATTCCGACTCTAACATTTTTGTAGCTGTGATGTGTGCATCAGTGTAATGGATGTACCAGGAAATCATGCATTGACAAAAGTTCCCGTTTGCTTGGAATTGAAAGTGTGATTAAATGCGTTATTTTTTTAATGTGTGTGTGTATATATATGTGTATATGTATAGATATGTATATATATATTTTTATGTTTATGTATATATATACTGTATATATAAACATATATATATATTTGCACACACACACATAAAAATATATATACATATCTATACATATACACATATATATACACACACACATATATACATATATATATATATCTACATATATACACATACATATACATACACACATACATACATACACACACAAATACATATATATATATACACATACACACACACACACATATATATACATATACATACATATCTACATATATACACACACAGCTATTTCGTATCAGTGCAATACGCTGCTTGTTAAAACGGATAACTCCCGCTCTTACGTGCAAGTCTGCATGGATATTATGAACTATCGTATTTGTTCAAGTTCTATTTAAATTTTAAATAGAAGGAATTTTTATTTAGTCGACAGAAATATCTTTGGTAGGAATGGTAAAACAGACAGGAATATTATTCCTGAATAAATCAACTCAAACCTTAAACAACTTATAATATTTTGCTCTCCATAAAAATATATCCTGTCTAAATTATACAAGTTAGAAATAAAGTAAGCGTTAAAAGAACAAACATTCAAATTTCTTTACTCTTATGTAATTTTATATACAAAATAAACTTAGATTTTAAATATCCCAAAAGATTTTGCTCTCCATAAAAATATATCCTGTCAAAATTATACAAATTCAAATATGAACATGCTGCATAACAAAACCTGGAAATATAAATAAAATGTGTTCCTTTCAGCAATAACAAATCAAATCATTCAGTTGTCTTTGCTCATATGTCATTTTAGAGCTGGACGCCTGGCATCTTTTTGGCAACAAGTTCGTTTATGTTTGGTGTGAGGTTCTGTGTTGTGGAGATTCTCAGGATGGATTGCAGGTGCTCATCAGTGAGGCGACTCCTGTGTGCTGTTTTGTTAGTCTTTATCACTGAGAAGAGCTTCTCACACAGATATGTGCTACCAAACATGCACAAGGTTCGAGCCGCATGTAGACGGACTTTTTTTGTTCTTCAAAGTCACCAAAGCGCCGTGCAAACTCAGTGCGCTCAGTTTATCAGCAAAGTGCGATTTGGGAACACCGTAGTGACGACTTGGTTTAACATTACTTGGCAACAGGGAAAGTGGGGCAAATTGCACTGGTGCATTTGTGTCTCCCATAAAAGCAGCTTCACTTGAAATCACTTTGTGATTGTGCACGGTAAAACGTCCGCTGAAGTGTCAGATTCTTATTTAATTCTTCTGCTTTCTGTATCTTCTGCATTGCATTCAGGTTACCCTGATGTTTTGTCTCATAGTGCCGTCTTAGATTAAATTCTGTAATTACAGCCACATTAGCTCCACAAATGAGACACACGGGTTCAGTAAACATATACTCAGCCTCCCATCGGTTTTAAAGGCTCTATTTTCAGAATCAACTTTTCTCTTCAGCATCGTGTGAGCTAGCCGCAATAACTTGCAGCATCATAAGCTAGACTTGATTAAGCGGTAAGTGTTAGCAAGGCAGCTGAAGCGCTGCATTATGGGATCTGTAGTTTATTGTGTTACCAGCGCTTCATATACCGGGCCATTAATAACAATAATACAGTATATAAAATGATCTCGGGCGGATATAATTACGCCGGGCGGATGTGGCCCTGGCCCTTGAGTTTGACACATATGGACTAAATAGAACTTGAAAAGATATATTTTTCAAATGTGATCGCGCAATTCAGATAGAGTTGACGCACTACAGCCTGCATGCCTCAATAAGTCATCCTCCCTCGCTCTTACTTTTTACCGTTCATCTAATGAATACACTGAGTATGGCTTTACCAAAACAATCATTGATGGCGAATAAAGTATCCATTATTCGAGTATGTAGATCGGGATATATATATACATATATATATACCCGTATCGCAGCGAGAAGTAGTGTGTTAAAAAGCTAGAAAAGAAAAGGGAACATTTTAAAAATAGCGTAACATGACTGTCAATATACAGTATTTGTTTTGTGAGTGTTACTACTGTCATCAAGGATTTGATTATCATTATTTCTTTCAATCAGGTTCGTATTTGTAGGATGTGTTGTGTTCAAGTTACATTCCGTGTTTGTCAATCGTTGTAAAGATGACAGGTTTCATTCATCGATTCGTTTCTTACTGCATCAATAAACAGCTCGTCTTCTTCTTTATCTGAGACCTGACACACTGCATGCACGGGTTTTTTACACTGTCTTCCTTTAGCGGGACATTGACTTTTTCCACGTGTGCTTTGTTTCCGCAGTAGCTGGATTTATGAATATGCTTGTATGTATCAGGCGCTTCATATTTTTGCTGCCTTTTCAATTGTGTAATTGGTTTTGTTCAGCTCTTTGGAACTGTTGCTTTTATCTGTGCACTGCGTCAGTTCCGTGAGCGCTCGGTGTACATGCATCGAAGGTTCCCAGCTGTGCTGGTGCCATCTCGTGCTATGTCCATGGCTGTATTTAATGTTACCTTCGTCCTGGCACTTAAAACTTTCTCTCGCAGTTTCGCTGAGTCTGTGCCAAACACCACCCTGACCATCTCATCTTCCTCTGCATAAGCACAGTCGTTCACCCATGAATATTTAGTGGAGTTTGCTATTGGATTGCCGCTGACGGACGGCCTTATATGGGCAGGCACTAAATTACAAACGCCAGCGGCAGCCTGTCTATGAACTTAATTTAAAGTGTAGGTTTACATCGTGCTTTGTTTCAGTAGCAGAACTCATGAATATGGTTGTATATGTCACTCGATCGCTTCTTATTGTTTCGCTGCCTTCTCAATTATATAATGCATGTTTTCTTCAGCGCTTTTTGGAGGTCTTCCTGGTTTTCTATGTACTGCGTGATTACGTGGGAGGCGTGATGATGTCACACGAAACTCCCCCGGCGTTCAAGCTCATCTCCATTACAGTAAATGGAGAAAAACAGCTTCCAGTTATGACCATTACGCGTAGAATTTCGAAATGAAACCTGCCCAACTTTTGTAAGGAAGCTGTAAGGAATGAACCTGCCAAATTTCAGCCTTCCACCCACACGGGAAGTTGGAGAATTAGTGATGAGTCAGTGAGTGAGTGAGTGAGTGAGTGAGGGCTTTGCCTTTTATTAGTATAGATTATACAGATACATTTTAACTTCATTTAAATAATGTATATTGGTAATAATTAAACATGTGAGGACATGGTGGCTCAATGGTAATGATGAGCTGGTGCCCCATTTAGTGATTGTTCCTGCCTCGAGCTGTATGCTTGCAGGGACTGGAGCGACCCTGAATGAATAGGTGGATGGAATAATTAAACATGTACTAAGAAAAAATATTTCAATGTTCCTTAAAAGTTTTGAAGAATCGGCGTTCTAAGCTTACAGATGGCTTGACATTTATTACAAAGCTGACTGTGTGGTGATTGGTTACTTGGAGAAAGAAAAGGAAGGGTAGGAATTGGCAGTGTAAAAGGAATAGACTCGACACACTTAAAAAGGTTTGGGGCAGCCACCCGTATATTATTCCTGGCAGTAAAATATTCTTCTTGAATACAGAGATGTTCTCTATACCGAGTCCAAAACAGAACTGATGATGGTTTGATGGTAAAAGTTGGAACGTGATGTCAGAGTCTTCGTTTACTATCTACGTGTAACAGAAAGCCGCTCTGAGGATTCTACAGAATCAATGTGCCTGCTTAGATGTTTGATGAATGGTTCGATGTGGTGAAGCAAAATGCCGACATACAGATGCATTCGTGGTGCTTTTATATTCAAGCGTCACATATTCTCGATCGTAATGACACGATACATTTTAAGTCTCACATACCATCTTTTGTGCCGTGTTTTTTTTTTGCAACTTTACAACAGCAACATAATGCACAGTGCTGTATTTGAGCCACAGAGAAAAAAAATAAAGGACATTGTGAAAACGTGTATTTTGTCATTAAAGTAGAAATTTCGGCTTTAATCTCGAATTGTCCATTTTAACCTTGTAGTTTATTATTAAAGCAGACCGTCGTAAATGTCATCCCAGTTTTTAATCGCTACGAGCTTCTTGGACCTAACAGCAGCGGCAAACAGCAATAGATCACCAAACAGAACACCTTAAATGTATGATATTCCAACTCTCTGCAAATTTAGAATCTTTAGATTTATACTTTATATCACTTTCATGATGAAATGCAATAAAGTATGTATGTTACATTTTACAGATAAATTGTTAATTTCGTTTAAATAATGAATACTGTTAACAATTATACACATGGGGGTGACACGGTGGCGGATCGGTAGCACTGCTGTCTTGCAGGGAGTCACGTCGCTGGTATTCCCTACTTGTAGTTTACGTGTTTTCCTGCTGAGTTTCCACATTGTGCTCCGGTTTCCTTCTAAAGACATGCAGATTTGGGGATATGGTGCCGCTAAAATGATGCTAGTGGATGTGTGTGCTTGTATTCACCTTGTGATTCCCTGTCCAGGGATTGTTTCTGCCTCATGCACAGTGCTTGCTGGAATGGACAGATCCCTGGATTGATGGATTTAATCATTAAACATCCTTTTCAGAGATATTGTGGTAAGGTGTCATCAGAATTTAATGGGTGTTCCAGGCAATTCACAACACACCGAAGCTGAACCTGTTCTCACCATGATAATATCTTGCATACCACCTGGTGGATTCCTCCATATTTACGTAAAGTACGCGCCCAAGTATAAACAGTACTGTCCGCTGCAGCACGCGTCGTGTCACATAAAGTATAAACCTGACCATATTCTTCTGGACACTGGAACCGGAAGTGACGTCATCTGTTTTAAATCAGACAGGTTTTCCCGCGGTTGGTCTGTTGAGATAACAGGAGAAGGTTTAGTGCACCCCACCACCCCCTGGCCTGGCGTGGAATTACCTTTGCTTGGTCCGTACAACGTCTTCCTAGTCGCAAGTGTGTGACAGGGGTTAGTATGTTTTGAAAGAGTCAGTACTGCTGCAGTAAATTATTTAATTAAGGGTCCCTCATGGTGCAGGAGGCACCTTGCAGGAGCAATCTCTGGATGGGGCTCTAGCTTGTCACTACCACTGTGCCACCATGCCCCCATGTTTAATACATGCTTTAATTCCTATCATCATGAAAATTATATCAGGTATACATCTTAATGTTTAAATTGTTCAGAGAGCTCTAATATCATGAATGTAATGTATTCTGTGTCCTGTTGGTGTAAGAGAAAACCTGTTTAAGAAGCACGTAGTGTTTCACAAACGTAAGAGTACATCGAAGAACTCGTAGAATATGAAGCATTTAACGTGCCGCTTTACTAACTCTAGTAAATTAAGCATTAATTTTAAGATTAAGTTCACAACATTCTACTTTAATGACAAAATAATTTATGAGATTGAAGTGGACATTTGACCTTTTTTCACTCTGTCCCTATTTTTTTTTCTCTCTGTATCGATCAATCAATCAATCAATCAATCAACATTTATTTATATAGCACATATTCATACAAAAAAACGTAGCTCAAAGTGCTTTACAAAATGAATAGAAAAATAGAAGACACAATAAAAAATAAACATAAACATAGTTGTATGTACTCTGTACTGTAATACGCTTATGTATGACACTCAGACAGTGGGCAACAACTCGCCTTTTATTGTGACTTTGATATCTGACCACTTTTTTTTTATTTCAGGCACTGTGCGACTTTCTGAATTTGAACTTTCGAGTTTCTCTGCAATTTGTATCACTTGATCAGTGGTTGTTTATACCACTGCTTAAGCCAACAAATAGTATGTTTTTCATTGCCTCAACTTTGCATTCACTGAAATTTTTTTTCACATGGAAAGGGCTATTTATATTGATTTGCATATTAAAATATGCAAAATTCTGGGAGAAGTTGGGGTGGGGCGTTAGGCACGTTCACAAGCGTTACTTTTCACGCTGACAGGGATTTATGTAGCGGAAGTGCGTTGAAGTTGGCTTACTCACGGTTTTGTGCATCTAATTTTTTTTGTGCGTATGCACATTTCCACTTTTGTCCGTGCGCCATATTTTAGTGTGAACGCTGTTATGCATGAGGCCCCTGGGCATCGACACAAATTGATGAATATACAGAAGCCCGGTCTACAACAGAAATAAAATCTTGCTGTACTTCTTTATATTCCCTACTTTGTGCCGTAGTAAATACAAATTATTGTCAATATTCTAATAATCCAGTTGTCCAACAATCATAGAGAATATGGAACCAACGTAGGAAGCACTTTAAGACAGAGAAGCTCTTATCTGTTGCACCTTTACATGATAATCACCTTTTTCAATACTTTCAAACCTACATAGTATTAAATGTTTGGAAAACATTAGTGATTAAAATACTTAGAGATTTGTATATCAATAATGTCTTTGCATACATGAACAATTGCTCTTCAAATGCAACTTTCCATGAACACAATTTTTCCACTATTTTCAAATCAGAAACTTTGCTAAAAGGAACCTACCCAGTTTTTCTCACTTTCCACCTATTTCTATTCCAGAATAAATATTAATCAGTTTTGAACACTAGAACAGCATATCAATAATATATAAAAACATTTTAAAGTCTCTACATGTCAAAGATCCTAGGGTACAATGGGGAAAGGATCTTTCTCTTAACATTTCAGAAAAGTAGCGGAAGGTAGGCATGCACCGAATACACTCTAGCTCCTAATTCCAAACATTTTATCTTCCAATGTAAAATCTTTTATCAAGTGAGTTTATCTTGTCTAAAATTATCCAAAATGTATCCAGGGCAGATTGAAACTGTGAATGTTGCAATCTAGCTCCAGCCTCACTGGGTCACATTTTTGGAAATACACCAAATTAACATAATTCTGGACCAAAATCTATGAATTCCTTCAATCTTTGGTGCCACAATCACCCCTAACTCTTTAACAGCAGTATTTGGGGTACTCCCAGATGAGCTTAAGCAGAGGACAAATTGATTGTAATTGCCTTTACCTCACTACTTGCACGTAGACCTGTGTTGTTTAACTGGACCAATTCAGGCCCACCTGTTATAGGTCAGTGGGTAACTGATGTTCTGTACTATTTGAAATTGGAAAAAAATCAATTCTAACTTTTAGGATCTGTTCAAAACGTTTTTAAAAATATTTCAAGGTCTAATTAATCAAATCTTAGAATAAGCATTTATATCTGGAAAAAGGACAATATACTTTCTTTGTTGTTTTTAAAGATTTGGTTTTGTTGTAGGCTGTCCTCTTTTTCTCTCGAGTTGGATTGAATTTTGGTTTGTCAAGTTTCATATGATTGTATAGAGTGTTGTTTTCTTCAAATAAAATCAATAAAACTATTAAAAAACAAAACTTTAAGTGAAAGTGAGTGAGGTGGAAAGTTAGCAGTGCCGGTGTAATTCAAGACTGTAGGAGGGTTAATCAAGAAGTTTTGAACCTGACCTATTAGGGGAGACATTAAAAGAAACTAAACCTGTTTTATTTTTCAATATAATCATTAGGAAAACTAATGAACTCTCTTATAAAGTTCAGAAAGATTTATTCTGCCACTTAAATTACCGTGCTTGTGATAACATTCTTCTGTAGCTGTCTTGATTTCTTCTTCATTGGCACAGTCTATCCCACAAAGGTAGCTCTACAGACTGGGGCCCAGTTGGGGGCCAGATAGGGCTAGGTCAGGAAAATAGGGTGAGTATGACATCTCTTTGAACCCACAGTTTTGTAAAGCATATTTTGCATCCTGTACAGTATCGGGCATGTATCTGATAAGGAATACACTATCAGTATTATAAATTCCTTTGATTAATTTACCTGTGATGCATGTTAAGCTTACTAGCCTATAGCTGTTTGGATCTATCCAGTTACCCTTTTTATACAGTATAATGGGATAATATTGGCCATTTTCCAGTCCTTTGGAATTTCTGTGGTGTGCAGTAACTTCCTAAAAATATGTGTAAAGGGTTTATATATGTACTCGCTAACCTCCTTAAGAACTCAAGGGTAAATATTATCTGGTCCTGGTGATTTGTTTGTTTTCAGCCTATTTAATCTAAGCAGTACTTCTTCCTCTACAATTTCCAAATCACTTAGTACATCCTTAGTAGTCCTTTTTACTGCTGAGAGGTTATCTACCTCCTCAAATGTGAAGACTATAGAAAAATGCGAGTTTAGAGTATCTGCTATTTTACTTTCTGTCTTTTTTTTTTTTTATTCCCCTTTTACTATTCATTATGCACATCACCTCCTCCTTGACTCTTTGTTTACTGTTAAAATATTGAAAGAATCTCTTTGGGTCATCTTTTACCTTATCTGTGGTATTCCTATATAACTGACTTTTAGTCTCTCTAATTTTCTTAATGGTTGCCCTCATATTCTTATGCGCCCTACAATTAACAATGTTATACTCCTTATACGGAATATGGAATACCACCTCAGAATCTTCAGAGGCACCATCCAGCTGTCCAGCTCCATGAGGACCTGAAAAACGGTTTAACAGTTATAGTTCTGGAGTTGATGCTTCAGGACAGTGTGCACCCTTTACCTTGCGCCCTGTGACTATGACACACTTATCTTTACATGTCTGGTCTGAAATCTCAAGGTGGCACACATTATCTCTCTAAAGGACACCTGGGCTTGGTCCACCAATTCTCTACTTCAACGCAGGCCAGCTAACTCCGCCTCCAGTTCAGTGATTCTGAGCTCAAGGTTCTGGATCAGCTGGGATTTTCTGCAGACTTAGTCCTCATAGAAGACTGACTCTGCCAAGCCATCCTCTAAAAAGTCCAACAGTCTATTTGTTAAAACATTCAGTAGTAGAGCACAGCTATGACTATTTCAATTATAAATACGAGGTATTTATACAGTTTTGAGCATATGTTTCTAAAGTGTGACATTCACAGGAGTCAGGAAGCCAGTTCCAATTCCATCCTCATTGAGAGGGGCAATGCATTTTTGTAACATTTATCCACTTACAAGAAGGCATATGTAGAACAGTATTTACTAATTTGCAGTTCAGCAAACATTGTACCATCTACTTCTAAGTGTATTTAAACATGTAGCATCTGCTTAGCTCACTAGACAAACTCACAAACTGATGGTTAGACTAACCTCTTTTGTACTACACAAAAACATCAAACCAAAATACATAGTACTTTAAAAAAAAAAAAAAAATTCTTCACAGTGCTCTGTACTCTATGCCATTCTCTCAAGTAATTGCTACTTTACATTGACAGTGAAATGTCTGTTATCTGAGATGTTTTGATCTCTGAAGTATGAGATGTGAAAGTGTTCTATTTCAATGCCGTTTCGACATGATACAAGTCTGGTTAAATCCATCTATTTCATTCTGCATGCTCCAGGGGTTATCACAAGCTCATTTGTAAATAAAAATTAATTTATTAAAGTAGCTTTTCTTGCAGTTTTTCTAATTGCACAGGAAAACTCATCTGATCCCTTTTCTGAGTTTATTATTTCACTTTTAATGTAAAGGCTAATATTCCGGTCTTCTCTCCCTCTGGTAGTGTGCCGTTTCTTTACGGGACTTGTACACTCATACAACTACCATATTACCTCGTGTAAAGGAGCACAACAACTAAATTAATTTAAAGCTTGGAAAAGTACATGTTTTTGTGTTCAGCCAATTTGCCAATTACCAATTGAGTCTTTTGCAGTGAAAATAGCAGAATTTAGATCCGATCAGAGTGTCACTGTCCGATAGCATTACATATAACAAACAAATTGTACTTGAGTACTTGTGTCATAAGAAAAAAAAAATATGAATTGAGTATTTCTGCCGTTGCGACTGGTCCACATTTTGAATTATCAACAGTTATAATGGTTTAATGACAAATGTGTACTCAAATCAGATTTTATTGCATAGACCATTTGCAGCTCTAACAGACACTTGGCACACATTTGTACAGAGCATTATTTGACAAGCCACAACAAGCATTATTTGTTAAAAGCCCAGGCAGAATATAACCTTTGATGAAACTGAATTGGAGAGATAAATGAAGGAAAATATGCAGCCTGAAGCTGTAGTGAGGCTTATTAAAATTGTAATAAACATACAGATAACTGAAAATGTTCTTCAGTTTTACATAAAAGTAGCTGTATATCAGTGTAGTTGTACATGAGAGCTGTCAGTTGGTATGCAAAGGAACAAAGACATGACAAAAAGTGTAACTTAAAAGGGTACACAGTGGACAAACACAAATCTCCATTATCAGCTGTGGTTCAATTCCACTGCTCCATTTCACTCCACTTTAGTCTTTCCAAATCGAAGTCTTTGAAACTTCACATTGGCTGAGATGGAGCAACTCCCTGATGCTTCCATAACTCGCTTCAAGGCCAATGGAATTTTGTGTCTTTCTCACCCCCACTACTGACACGTACACCCTCCTGCATGAGCAGTCTGTGCAGCATGTCTTTCTTTCTTTCTTTCTTGTCAGCCAGTGTTTCAAGATTTTTAATTTTGGACTTGTTTTTGTACCATCATTTTTAGAACAGTAATGGCAGCCTAAGGTGTCAGTGGTATCACCCACTGTAAACCCTCTAGCTGTTATTAATTGCCACTCACATTAATGCTTACGGAATGTCTTGCTGCTCATTGTCAGGTTGTGCTGCATTGGCGTCCTGGTGAGGCTTTAGCATCACAGATGCCACTGTTAAAAACTCTAATATTAGGTGGCAAAATCTGTGGCAGTCCATGAATGTGCAATTTGACTTACGTCCAAGAATGAAACAAAGCAGAAAACATTAACTACATTTATTATTCAAAAATGGATCTTAGCACACTACAGACCTTTAAATGTAGTTGAAGATACAGGTCAAAGCAAGGTGTGACAGTTCTTATCCATTGAACAGTGGTGACACCTATCAAGGGTTTATGTGAAAGCATTATTCAGCATTGTTAAGTGATGCTTTTAACAAGCTCTTTTGTTATAAATTGTTACAGACTGTTGTTATAGCTATTAATTTGTATAAATAAAAATTATTCATGTACATATCAACCATTTTGATAGTTAATGACAGACTAGTGATAATAATTGTCCATCCATCCATTGTCCAACCCACTGAATCTGAATAGGGTCACGGGGGTCTGCTGGAGCCAATCCCAGCCAACACAGGGCACAAAGCAGGAACCAATCCTGGGCAGGGTGCCAACCCACCGCAGGACACACACAAACACACCCACACACCAAGCACACACTAGGGCCAATTTAGAATCGCCAATCCACCTAACCTGCATGTCTTTGGATAGTGGGAGGAAACCGAAGCGCCCGGAGGAAACCCACGCACACACGGGGAGAACATGCAAACTCCACGCAGGGAGGACCTGGGAAGCGAACCCAGGTGATAATAATTGTAATTATGGTTATTTTTAAGTATGTGTTTTATATTTTTGGCAACTTATTATTATGATCACCCTTACTCTAAAACAGAGATGATTATTTCTCTCAGCAGAAAGGACCATAAATCTATGTATATAAATTGTAAAGTTGAGTGACTCAGTGACCCACTCATCAAAAAAAACACTATTTCCAGTTTTAAAAAGCTAAAATTTAGAAGGCAGGATAGGCCAACAAGTATCTGGTAAGAAAGATATACAGTGTTAATATTTAGCGGTAAAAGTCCCCCTATAAAAAAAGAAAAATTACCTCAAAAATCACAAAAACGCTTTGATGGATTTGATTAAAATTTGGTGACATTATAGAAATAGAAGACTACATAGTGTGGACCATTGACTTCAGCATCCTGTCTCCCTTCAGATGGAGATAAAATCATAAACCATAAAAATATAACGCACACATTTAGGAGAGTATTATAAATCCTTATATTCCACTCAGTCTAAAGAAGATAAGACACAATCTAATGAGTTATTTGACAGATACCACAGTTAGATACTCTTAGTGCTTATGACACCCCATGTAGTGGCAAGGTTGGCACCAGTCTACACAGTGGGCTTTTTGTAGTTCGGGACCAACTGGGATCAGACTTGAGAGAAGTCAGACATGGAGACAAAGACACAAATAGGTAGTAATTTACAAAACAAAAGTGGGTTTTATTTACAGGTGCACAAAAAACATTAAAATAATGTGCCAATCTAATACACTGAATTATATTTACAGTGATGCTGTCAGTCCCAAAAATTAAAAACGAAGACAAAAATGTATATACACAAAATTATAGTCTTCCTAAAGAAAAAGAAACAAACAACCAGGAAGAAACTACACCCAATGAAGACCAAAGAATTTACAAAAAATATTTGCAAGGGAAAAAAAAAACTATATACAAGAAATACAAAAAGTGCACAACAAACTAAGACTATAAGATTCCGCCATCAAAACAGTACTACAACTAGAAGATATCTATATAAAAATATTTATAAATATAGTCACAAGCTGTTGTTGGGTATGCTAAATTAATTTGCTATACCAACCACACTATAAACACTATCGAGTATAAATACAACCCCTTGAGGCAGGAAGTTCCTCTTATAGTCGGGGAACAAATCTTCAGCCAATCCTGTGACACGCTGCTCCCTTACACCAATCGCGACTGATGCAGGTACCTTCTGTACAAGTGCTCCCCTCAATCCTTGCAAGGTATATATTAAATAGGGCTAGTGGCCTCAAATGTGAATTTGAATGCATCCCAACGCATTCTCCTCGGAAGAGTCAATACGCACTACAAAAGTTACTTTTTCTTGGGGATCCCCTTCTCACACTAATGCATGCACTGACTAAACATCCACACCTTCCTCTTTGCTCACGGCAGGGCTAAATAGATGCTTGCCTTTATGATAGGGTATGTACAGTGTCCTCCAGCAGGCCTGACCTGGAGGACTTCCTTACCTGTCGCCTTTATCCCTCTGCGTGAACCTGCCACTGCCACTCCAACGATTTAAAAGTACTTTAACTTTTTATTTCACAAAAGTCAACTTTAACCTATTCTTAGGACTTTTTCCTCTTTAAAGTGGTGATGTACCTGGTAGGCAAATTACCACAGTGCTTTGGAACTGGACAAAGCTGTTACACTCTCAGAATTACTAGATGCTATAAGCTCACTTCAAAGTGGGAAAGCAGCTGGCCTTGATGGCTACCCTGTGGAATTTTATAAATACAGTGAACCTTCGTTTATCACGGTTAATTCGTTCCAGACTCAACCATGATAAATGAATTTTCGCGAAGTAGGATTCTTTATTTATAAATCGAATATTTTCACAGTTAGAGTATAGAAAACCTGTTTACGACCTTCTAAATACGTTTTTTAACATTATTAGAGCCCTCTAGACATGAAATAACACCCTTTAGTCAACATTACACTCGTATTACACAATATCTTAGACAAAATAAGAGAAAATAAGACATATTAGACGTTACAAATATCATATTACTAGGCACACTCGCCTTTTATCCTCAATTTTTGTGTGCTCCGTGTGTACATCAGGCATGTAAGTGTAGGGAATGAGAACATCAACGTGCCCATTCATAACATCTCCCGAAAACCTAAGTTTTTTTATCCCCTCAAGTGCCTGTCCAAAGTCGTACAATGTCAGCCCGAATCTGTACCGCTAAAGATGGAGTTTCATGCACTAAATAAGCTATAGATGAGAATAAGCAAGCACCATCTCCCCTGATATTTACTACGCGGTGAGGCATTTGTACTCCATCAACATTAATTATTTCCAGAGACATAATTTTGTCTATTTTTCCAGTGCATCGCGCACAAAAGCAAGGGAACGATGAGAGCACCAGATCTCTGCTCACATCACGTTGCTTCGTACCGCAAGTAGTAAGTCTGTAATAAGCGGAATACCGCTACGCTTTGCACTCACGGGACGGTAGGACAATCCCGAACGCTTTTATATAGTAGATTATTGTACTGTACATTTAATTGCACACAAACACACACAGTTCTTACACACAACCACTAACCTATGAAGGCACGACCTCGGTAGGAGAGTCTTCAGAGGTGGTGCAGTATCTTCAGCAGGTGCGTTGTTGTCTTCTTCCGCTGAAGGAGTACTAGGAGTAGGCAGTGGTTGTCTGGGTGCGCGGCTGAAGAACATCTTGATAGGCAGTTGCTGGCACTGTCTTTTCATATGCGTGAGGAGGCTTTTGTAGGGTATTGCCATCTTTAATCATATCCAAGAGTTTCACCTTCTCCTGGATAGTAAGCATCTTCCTCCGGCGCTTAGTTTTATTGTCAGAAGGCTTAGAAAAAGCAGCACGTTTAGGAGCCATCGTAGGGCTTAGATAAAAGTTCTCAGAAAGCGCATGCGTAGTGACGTAAGCGTGTATGAGAAAAAAATTGCGATAGAGTGAAGCCGCGAAAGTCGAAGTCACTGTATTTTTAAAAAAGTTAGCTCCACTATTATTAGCAACATTTACAGAGCAACAAAATTGTACCTCAAACTTTTTGCCAAGCATTAATTTCTGTCTTTTCTAATAAAAATTAGGACTTACTACACTGTGCATCGTACAGATCAATTTCACTCCTGAATAAGGATTTTGAGAGGAAGACTTGAACAGAAAATATCACTATATGTAGAAGATATGGTACTGTATATATCTGACCCACAGACCTCTGTACCAGCAGTCTTAAAAGCACTAGCAGATTTTTAATAGATATCTGGACTCAAAATTAATTTGAATAAAAGTGTGCTTTTTCCAGTGAACTCTCTAACACACAATACTAGAATGTTCACCTTCCCTATTATTGTAGCAGATCAGTTTTAATATGTATGGGTAAATATCACAAGTAAATATAAAGCTCTTTATCAACAAAAGTTTGCTGTCTGCATGGAAGAAATTAAGCAAGAGTTGAACAAATGGTCTACCCACTGTCTCACATTAGCAGGTAGAATCAACACTATTTAGATGAATATCCTTCCCAAGCTTATTTTCCTATTTTAAACCATCTCCATATACATTAACAAATATTTTTTTAAGAAGTTAGTTTTAATAATTTTCTTTATCCGCAATTCTAAATATCCACACATCCAAAGGGCAACACTACAACAACCTAAAGCAGAAGGAAGCATGGGACTACCTCACTTTCAATTTTATTACTGGGCAGCAAATATACAGGTCATAAAGACCTGGATGTCGACACAAATTGATGAATATATACAAGCCTGGTCTGCAATAGGATTAAAATTTTGCAGTACTTGTTTATATTCCCTGGTGTGTGTCCCAGTAAATACAATTATCATCAACCACTCTTTTCCACCCTCTCAAACATACACAGTGTTTAATTCTTGGAAAATGTCTGGGATTAAAACATTTAGAGACTTGTATATCAGTAATGTTTTTGCATCCTACGAGCAATTAAGGTTGAAATTTAACACATTTGTTCTACTCCATGGGTGTCGAACTCCGGTCCTGGTGGGCTGCAGTGGCTGCAGGTTTTCATTCTAAGCATCTTCTTCATCAGTGACCAGTTTTGGCTGCTAATTAATTTCTTTTGCCTCAGCTTTAATTAACTTGACACCCCATTTGTTTATTCCTTAAGTAGCAGCCAAACAATATTGAGACACAAAATGAGTCGCCACATGACCAGCTCACCTGTGCCCATCACACAATATCTGAAAATAAAGAAAGGTGACAGTGGTCTCAGTAAGGTTGATCTCTCAGGTCACCAGAACATCTTGATGTTGTTCTTAGAAAAAACAGAAAAATCAACAGTTTTGGAAATGTCTGCTGTGGCAGAATGAGAGCAGCAACAAGCCATGGAATTAAATAACTAGTTTAACAGAAAGAATCAGCTTCTCATTAAGAGATTGGCTGGAGTTTGAAATCCCAGTTTAGCCGCTTATCTGTTGGCTTGTTTCACATTTCATTTCTGTTTGGCTGCCATTTAATGAAGGAAGGAATCAATTCAGAGGACTGAATCCTTAAAAACAGGGCTAGTAAAATGAAGGGAAAAGAAGTTAATTAGCAGTGAAAACTGGACTCTGATTAGGAAAAGGGTGAGAATGAAAACCTGCAGCCACTGCGGCACTCCAGGCCTGGAGTTTGACACCCCTGTTCTACTCCTTTAAGTTAGAAACTTTGCTATGAACCATCCCAATTTTCTTCACCTTCCACCTGTTTCTATTCCATAAGAAATATTGGTCCATCTCAGAATCAGATAACATCCCCACAATTTATATATAAAAAAGCCTCATCCTTTCAAAGATCCCAGGGCACAATGGGGAAAGGATCTTTCACTTAACATTTTCAGAAAAGAAGTGGAAGGCAGCCATGCACAGAATACACTCTAGCTCCATATGTGCAAAGCACTCAATTATTCAACTTAAAATTTTCTATCGAGCATATTTATCTCAATTAAAACTATCCAAAATGTATCTAGGCCAAAATTCAACCTGTTGCAATTTAGCTCTAGCCTCACTGGACAACATGTTTTGGGCATGTACCAAATTAACATCATTTTGGACAAAAATCTTTGAATGTCTTGGTGTTACAGTCACTCTTAAGGCATTAATAGCTGTGTTTGGTTACTCCCAGACGGGCTTAAAGTTGAGGACAAAGAAATCGTAATTGCCTTTACCTCACTACAAGCACATAGACTTATCTTGCTCAACTGGAAGAATCCCAACCCACCACATTTAAGTAAGTGGGTAACTGTTTTCCTATACTGTCTGAAATTGGATCTGTTCAAAACTTTTTAAAAATATGCCAGTGTCTAATCAATAACAATTTAGAACAATCTGTATCAGGTAAAAGGATACTCTTCCTTCCTTGCTTCTTCAAAGATTTTCTTTGTTGGCTTGCTCCCCTCTCTTTCTTTGTTTTGGTTGGGAGTTGAGTTTTGGATTTTTAGGTTCAATTTGATTGTATGAATTGTTATTTGCTTTTAATTATAATCAATAAAAAAGAACTAGCAACCGGTGCTGATAGCTTGGAAAAAAGCTTATAAGCAGTTGAAAAAAAACTATGCAAAATGCTTTGTTGTTTTTCATCTTTATTTTGCAATATGTTTTGCAATGCTGATATTTTCATGGCTTTTTGGTGATTATTTATAAATATAAATATAAATTCTCCAGTCACTAAGATGTAAAAAAATATATTTACAAAATAAAACTGTGCTTGTAAATGTATGGACTTTTCATTGGATGTAGATTTGAAAAGTCAAACTTTTTTTTGAAGAATGACATGTTTTATGCTTTTTTTTTATCACACATAGCTTTTATGCATCTAGACAACAGTTCAGAAAAGCAGCTGACTATCGATTGCCCTACACAAAGTTCAAGAAAAAACTTCTCCTTTAGCAATGAAGAGGTGAGACGCATTGATCGAGAAAATCAGCGCTTACTAAGAGAACTCACGAGGCAGACTGCAAAGCCTAAGAATAAGAATACATTGTCCAAGAAACCCTCCAGTCCTCCTGCAAGAATGTATCACAGTGCCCTCAACAGAAAGCGAGAGCAACAAAGAATTGAGAGAGAAAATATGGTGAGTATTACATGGACAGAAATGTATGTATGTGAAGCCTTAAGTAATCCAATATACAGTTAGGTCCATAAATATTTGGACAGAGACAACTTTTTTCTAATTTTGGTTCTGTACATTACCACAATGAATTTTAAATGAAACAACTCAGATGCAGTTGAAGTGTAGACTTTCAGCTTTAATTTTGCTAACATTACTCAAAGTTATTGTCTGCTTTTACATGCATTTTTATTACTCTTTAATATTGTTTTTTGTATCAGTATACTGCTGCTGGATTATGTGAATTTCCCCTTGGGATTAATAGTGTCTGTCTGTCTGTCTGTCTAATTCAGTGGGTTGAACAAAAAGATTGCATACAAATGTGAGGCAACTAAAGCATTTTTTAAAACAATCCCTTTATTTCAGGGGCTCAAAAGTAATTGGACAAATTAAATAACTGGAAATAAAATGTTCATTCCTAATATTTGGTCGAAAACCCTTTGCTGGCAATGACAGCCTGAAGTCTTGAACTCATAGACATCACCAGATGCTGGGTTTCCTCCTTTTTAATGCTCTGCCAGGCCTTTACTGCAGCAGCTTTCAGTTGCTGTTTGTTTGTGGGCCTTTCTGTCTGAAGTTTAGTCTTCAACAAGTGAAATGCATGCTCAGTTGAGTAAAGATCAGGGGCCTCATGTATAACGGCGTGCGTAGAACTCGCAGTATAACATGGCGTAAGCACAAAAGCCAAAATGTGCTTGCGCACAGAAAAATCCAGATGCAGGAATCTGTGAGTACTCCAACTTCCACGATCTTCTGATGCATAAATCCCGATCAGCGTGAAAACTAACGCTCGTGCACGCGCTTTATGTAACGCCCCAACTCCTCCCAGAATTACGCCTCTTTGAATTTGCAAATCAATATAAATCGCCCTTAAGCGCAGCCTTCTGGGAAAAGCACGGGGGAAAATATAAGAATTTCAGCGAATACCAAGTGGAGGCAAAGGAAAAACATACTATTTGTTTAATTAAACCGTGGTATAATCAACAAAAGGAAGTTGATCAAGTGACATACCGTTTTGGAATAAAAAAGAAATCACATATCAAAGTCGCCGTGAAAAGGCGAGTTGTAGCCCACTGTCTGAGTGTCATATAAAAGCTTATTAGGGTACAGAGAAAAAAAGGCACACAGTGGGGGAAAAAGCACGAAATGTCAACTTCAATCTTGGCATTTCCACTTTAATCACGTAGTTTATTTTGTCATTAAAGTAGAACATCATAAACTTCATCTTAAAATCGTTTAATTAACGAGTTTCTCAAATCACATCGTAATTAAAGTAGCACGTTAAATGCTTTGTTTTGTATTTGATCTTCTATGTGCTCTATGTGTGTGAATCACTACTTGCTTCTTAAACCAGCTCTCTTCCTCCAACTGGACACAGAATCGATGACATTCGTGATATTACAGCTCTCTGAATAACTAAAATACTGAGATGTATACGTGATATCATTTTCATGATGATAGGAGTTAAAGCACGTTATTAAACATGTGTTTCACTTCGATGAAATAATTTATTGCAGCATTACTCAGGGGGCGGCTCTAGGCTTGTGGTGGCACTGGGCAGAGGAAGAATCGGTGGCTCCTTCGCCCGCCAATGTCAGTAAGGTAGCTTATGCACAGTGGATGGCCACGTTCGTTGCAGACACTGCATAGCCGCATCGTGCTCATGACACAAGCATTTAACTTTTGCCGAAATTTGTCGCTGCGTTTTTAGCTGTGTTGTTATTTTCTCTTTCTGTTTTATATTCAATATATATTGGCATAGCCGTCACTGCAGTCAGTGCTTTTCTTTCCCCAAGTAACCGATCGCCACACAATCAGCTCTGTAATAGAAGTTAAGCCATCTGTAAGCTTAGTGCCGATTCTTCGAAACGTTTAAGGAACATTAAAATATCTTCGTAGTACATGTTTAATTATTATATCCTTCACGACACTCCAAGTGAAGAATATAGATTATTTAAATGAAGTTAAAGTTTTATCTGTATAATTTAATAAACATATTTTGCTGTATTTCACCTAAAAAATTATGCCGTCATCATATGTAAATACGCGCTTTATAAAGTGGCTCAGGTTGTGCGATATTATAACTGTAGTGCAAGTTTACAGTGGGGTGATTGTACTTACAAACAGTTCTACAAGGAGCAATTGATTGAGTGCGTTTTTAGTTCTTGGGATGAAACTGTTTCTGAACCGCAAGGTCCGTACAAGAAAGGCTTTGAAACGTTTTGCCGTGGCTGAGACAGCATGTGCTTGAAGCTGTATACCGATAATTTTCTTTCCGATCAGCTGCTGCTGTGATTCACACTCAGATACAGTGATATAAATACTCCGAGTGGTGCAGTGAGAGTAATATGGAAAAAGATGATCCGCTGTGGCAACTCCTAACGGGAGGAGCTGGAAGAAGAAGACGAAGAAGTGAGAGTAACAACACTAAAGCAGTTATGGTATTTGGAATACTATGGCTGTACCCTGGACCATTATTTTGTTACAAGTTAATTACAATCAGATGCTTTACACTGAAACTAACCGCATATTGTTTATTAGTGTATTTATAAAGCTGCGTCAGGAAAATAATGAGTAACCACACAGGAACAGTACCATTGCTTTGACGCTGGGTGCTGCCAGTCTGCAAAACCGAGCAGAGAACTTGCGTACGACAAGGCATGAGGTACCGTGGAAAAGTGCGTGGCTTTACGCCAAGTGTAGGTTTTTTTACATCGAGATTTGAACGAGGAAAAGTTCTTACGCAACATTTCTGTGCGTGCGCACCGTTTATATATGAGGCCCCAGGTGACTGACTTGACCATTCAAGAAATTTCCACTTCTTTGCTTTAATAAACTCCTGGGTTGCTTTGGCTGTATGTTTTGGGTCATTGTCCATCTGTATCATGAAATGCCGCCCAATCAATTTGACTACATTTAGCTGGATTTGAGCAGACAGTATGTCTCTGAACACCTCAGAATTCATTCGGCTGCTTCTGTCCTGTGTCACATCATCAATAAACACTAGTGTCCCAGTGCCACTGGCAGCCGTGCACGCCAAGCCATCACACTGCCTCCACCGTGTTTTACAGATGATGTGTTTGGCTTTGGGTAATGAGCTGTTCCACGCCTTCTCCATACTTTTTTCTTGCCATCATTCTGGTAGAGGTTGATCTTGGTTTCATCTGTCCAAAGAATGTTTTTCCAGAATTTTGCTGGCTTTTTTAGATGTTCTTTAGCAAAGTCCAATCTAGCCTTTCTATTCTTGAGGCTTATGAGTGGCTTGCACCTTGCAGTGCACCCTCTGTATTTACTTTCATGCAGTCTTCTCTTTATGGTGGACTTGGATATCGATATGCGTACCCCCTGGAGAGTGTTGTTCACTTGGTTGGCTGTTATGAAGGGTTTCTCTTCATCATGGAAATGATTCTGCGATCATCCACCACTGTTGTCTTCCGTGGACGTCCAGGTCTTTTTGCATTGCTGAGTTCACCAGTGCTTGCTTTCTTTCTCAGGATGTGCCAAACTGTAGATTTTGCCACTCGTAATATTGTAGCAATTTCTCGGATGGGTTTTTTCTGATTTCGCAGCTTAAGGATGGCTTCTTTCACCTGCATGGAGAGCTCCTTTGACCGCATGCTGTCTGTTCACAGCAAAATCTTCCACATGCAAGCACCACACCTCAAATCAACTCCAGGCCTTTTATCTGCTTAACTGATAATGACATAACGACGGACTTGCCCACACCTGCCTATGAAATAGCCTTTGAGTCAATTGTCCAATTACTTTTGAGCCCCTGAAATGAAGGGATTGTGTTAATAAAATGCTTTAGTTGCCTCACATTTTTATGCAATCTTTTTGTTCAACCCACTGAATTAAAGCTGAAAGTCTGCACTTCAACTGCATCTGAGTTGTTTCATTTAAAATTCATTGTGGTAATGTACAGAACCAAAATTAGAAAAAAGTTGTCTCTGTCCAAATATTTATGGACCTAACTGTGCAATATTGTTTTTGTTTTAAATTGAAACAATATATATATATATATATATATATATATATATATATATATATATACACTAATAAAAGGCAAAGCCCTCACTGACTGACTCACTCACTCACTCACTCACTGACTCATCACTAATTCTAAGTTCCCGTGAGGTAGAAGGCTGAAATTTGGCAGGCTCATTCCTTACAGCTTCTTTACAAAAGCTGGGCAGGTTTCATTTCGAAATTCTACGTGTAATGGCAATAACTGGAAGCTATTTTTCTCCATATACTGTAATGGAGTTGAGCTCAAAAGCCGTGGGGGGCGGAGTTTCGTGTGACATCATCACGCCTCCCACGTAATCACGTAGTACGTAGAAAACCAGGAAGAGCTCCAAAAAGCGCTAAAGAAAACATGCATTATATAATTGAGAAGGTAGCGAAACAATAAGAAGCGAGCGAGTGACATATACAGCCATATTCATGAGTGCTGCTACTTCGGAAACAAAGCACAGTGTAAACCTAAAGTTTAAATTAAGTTCATAGACAGGCTGCTGCTGGCGTTTGTCATGCCCACGGGTTTGAAGTTTAATGAGAGGGCACAGGATATAAACGAGAGTTTTGATCACTTTGTAACTAAGTTAAAATTGCAGGTGAAGGGCTGTGCTTATGCAAATTCCGAGAGTCTGTGTTTGTGGGGGATTGACAGTTAAGGCGGGTGGGGGAGTCACGCCATCATCTCCCCTCCCATTCACCTCATTTCGCTCTGAGCTGAGTTCCGCAGCTAACACAGTATTACGGAAGCGACTTTGTGACACTGCCACCAAATAATCACAGAAAAATCCACAAGTTAATACACACGCTGTCTCTACAGTTTCTCCACACTGAATCCTCCAGGCACTACTTACAAAAGGTTACATTGACAATCGTGTTACGTTATTTTTAAAATGTTTCCTTTTCTTACCACAAGCACAGCTGAGAAGCTTCGATGCATGTAATCCATAACACGTTAAAAAATCACGCATTTAATCACACTTTGCATTACAAACAAAGGGGAACTTCTGTCAATGCATGATTTCCTGGTACATTTATCAGGGCTTCCCGATTCATTTTACCCCGCACCCCCTTGGTTTGAGAAGAAGTATGAAAAAAATATGAGGTTAACACAGAAAAACAAATAACCAATTGAGGCTTTATGAATAATCGATTCGCCATCAATAATTGTTTTGGTAAAGCCATACTCGGTGTAATCCTCCTTCCATTTTATAATTTTTCCGCCACTAGCCATGATTAAATGAACGGTAAAAAAGTAAGAGCGAATCGAGGGTGACTTATTCAGGCAGGCAGGCGACAGCTCAATAGCTCGAATTTGGATATGAGTAGGTTCTATTTAGTCGGCAGAAATATCTTTGTTAGGAATGAAAGTTGAATTTAGTCTTTAAATTTCTATGGTAAAGAAAAAGTTATGCAATAATGACTAAATTTAACTATATAAAGTCAAAACTTGTATATATAAAGTCATTCCCGAATATATAAAGTCAAACTTGATTGTATAAAGTCACTGTCAGAATAAATAAAGTCAAAACTTGAATATATAAAGTCAGCGTTGGAATATATAAAGTCAGCACTGGAATATATAAAGTCCGCGTCGGAATATATAAAGTAAGCGCTGGAATATCCATCCATTTCCCAACCCGTTGAATCTGACCACAGGGTCACGGGGGTCTGCTGGAGCCAATCCCAGCCAACATTGGGCGCAAGGCAGGAACCAATCCTGGGCAGGGCACATGCATCATTTTCAAAACATTAACCGAACAGTGTTTTTTTAATTTATCTTTCTGAATACGTTTTTGTTAACTTAGTTCAGTTCAGGGTCTTTTCAATCTATATATATATATATATATATATATATATATATATATATATATATATATATATATATAGATATATATATATAGATATGACAACAACACTCATATCAATGACAAAACAATTACATTAACAATCATGTTACGTTATTTAAAAAATTTTTCCTTTTCTTTTTCATAACTTCTTTAACACATTACTTCTCCACTGCGAAGCGCGGGTATTCTGCTAGTGTGTATATATATATATATATATATATATATATATATATATATATATACATATACAGTATATATATATATATATATACACATAATATATAATTTGTATAAAATGACAGTCTGAAAAACGAAACAATTGTAAATTAATAAAATTAATAGCCTTGTCAGCAGTCTATTTTGTAATACAGTAGACCCCAGTGAAGTCACGGTTCAGAGTTTGTGGCCTCAGTCATTCACGGATTTTTCCTTAGAACCTAACTAATAATTGTTAGCGGAAACCGCAAATAATCTCCTCAGTTTTTATGGCTTTTTTGGTGGCAATACTGTACTGTAGATAGAATAGGAAGCAGCTGTAGAGAAAACCAAGACTTGGGATGGTGAAAGTAGCCAGTAGAATTTGAAACTGCAACTCCCAGCAGTCCCTGTAGTGGCTCTGATTGGTCTTCTGCTGAGGGTGCTGGTCAAAGAATGTAAGCACAACTTTTAAAAAGGGGGCCGGTGACCAAAAGCAAAAAAAAAAGCTTTTGTAATTTGTGTTTCAAGTTCCTGTCTGTCTGCCTTCTGTTGGGTTACCTATATTTATTGTCTGGTGTCTGCCTTTGTACATAAGGACTGAACGCGTCCACCTGTCTTCACCATTTCAGGGACTACCGGTTGGACTATCTGTACATTCCCATTCAACATGCGGCTCTCTGGACTATCTATTTTCATCATTACATTTCATCCGTTGCTGTTTTTCATGATTTACTGTGTGTGTTTTTTTTGAGCTTTATTGTATTTAATGTGTAATCGCTGTAATGGGAATGGGGTGGTATTGTTATTTTCTTACTTAATTTGTTTTCATTACATTCTTTATTTGCTTTACCGGTTTGCTTTGTTTTTGTGTCTCAAGGCTGGGTGCGTTCTTGAAATTGTCACCATAAAAATTAATAAATCACCTTCTTCTCGATTGCGGCTTCTCGTGTAAAGCTACGCTTACTTAAAAGTCTGAGCAGCACATGTCCTTTTTGGCTGATTGCTTTGTTTCTTTCTCCTCCCCTAGACATTCTCTGCTCCTGTTTGGTGTGCTCCTCTATGATGTTTGTCTATTGTTTAATCGATAACAATCTGCATGAGACATGTTTGTTTGAAGTGTTTGAATGAAGTTCAAACTGCACTAAGACTAGCCTGCAAGCATCTGCACTTACTTCTGTCTGCTTGCATGCAGCCAGTTTAAGCGCAGTTGGCTCATTGATTTACATCCATGGCGTCAGTTGCACTTTGTACATATTGTTCCAGTAGTTTTTAAAATAATTTTTACAGTTCATTAGCAGTGTGTAAAATGATCAGTGTTGCTGTAATTGTGATGCTCTTTGCATGAAAAAAATGTGTTCCATTAAAATTTCACTTTTTCTTTAATTGTGACGTTTACTCAAAATGTAGCAAAAACGTTTTTGGTGTTCAGGGATGCATTAACCCCCAAGTATGTGGTAGTTTAAATGTTAAAGCCCCAAGATGCTGCCGAAATGAGCTGCACCGTCTAAGGCTTCTGGCAATGAAGACGCACTTGCATAAATTACAGTACATATAGCAGTAACATCTGTACAGTATTTTATATTCTAGTACTGCGGGAGACAGTACAGTATACAGGTTTACCTTTACATTCTTTATTTTTAGGTATTGTATTAAGCTGAGTTTGAAATTAAATTAAACTGTTTGGGAGCATATTTAGTGTTTAAACTATGTAAATAGGCGTGTTTTTAACCACATCCAAAATTCACTGGTGCTCTAGGAATGTAACCCCCGCGAATTTTGGGGGTGTAGTGTACATTTTAGGCTTTCTCACAAAAAACATGAGTGTGTTGCAGTATATATTTTGGATAGTGTTAATATTTCAAATAGATAACATTTTACATGTCTGCATTGCAGATTTATTTACCAGAGTACTGCTTGACTGAACATTTCCAATGCACTGAATATTTTTAATTCCTTGTTGCACTTGTATACAAGGCAATTTGATGCATCTAGCTGAATTTTGTATGTAAAAGTTTTATAAAAATTTGTCTAAAGAAAAGACAAAAAAATGTTTTACTACAGAGAATTGTAAAGGAATGTGGTTAGTGCTTGATGTTTAAGGGGATGGGGAAAAAAAATGGTTTGCATGCTTATCTACAGCTGACCACCAGATGGCAGTGTCTTACAATGTAAATATCTTTTGAACACTATTTTGTCTCATTAATTTCTGCTTTTGTCTCTGTGGATGTTGTTTTTTTATTGAAATACCTGTTTAAAGAAATTGTAATGAAACTATTCAAGACACAAAACCGATTTATTCCTTGTTAAACAACCTTTAATATGCGATTTATTTTTATTGATAGTATTTAACTTGTTCACACCTTGAGCCTGTGACTGCTGAGATAAGTACCGGCTCACCAGAACCAGGATAAAAAGTAGTATATTGTGTGTGTGTGTGTGTGATTGTTTGTATATATACTATGTAGTATATGTATAGTGTTCATTGTAAATAAAGCAAGAGGTGATGTTTAAAAAAAACACAAAGGTTGTGTATCCAATCTGGAAACTACATTTAATTGTGTTTTTGTTGTCTGCTAAATAAAGGCACAAACAGTTTAAAAGAGGGTAGCTCTCGGTAGAATGGTAGAATGACCCACTTCCTGTGTCAAGGTCCTTGTAAGGCGATAGGGACTGGAAGGGGTGGTTTTTGATGTACCTGGGAGTAATTTCAAGGCTCTTCAACTGTGGACTTTTTTTCATCTTATCTGAGGAAGAAAATGGGGAGTGCATGAATATCTGTGTCTGCAATTTGGCCACAATTGCTCATCATTTTATATTTGATATTTTCTATGTTTTAGAATAATGATGGCAACATCGAAACAAGGAAATATAACATGGAATTTTGTAAAGTACAAAAAGTGCTTAGAAAAGTCTTATATTCTAGATTCTTCAAAGAAGCACCCTTTACCTATAACAGCTTTGCACACTCTTAACATTGTCTCAACAAGCTTCATGCAGTAACCTGCCAGGATGCTTTTCTAACACTCTTGATGGAGGTCCTTTATATACAGAGTATTTTTGGCTGCTTTTCCTTCACTGTCAAGTTCAACTCATCCCAAGCTCTCTGAATTGAGTTTATATTGAGTGACTGTGGTGATGAGGTCATCTGCTGCACAAGTCTGTCACTCTCCTTAATCATGCTGGTTAAATGTGCCTTCAAGTTTTAAGCAAATTGCTTATAGTCTCACAAATAATGCATCGCCACACAATCATCCCTCCTCCCCCATGCTTCACGGTAGGAAACATACATGAAGATATCATCCATTCACCTTCCCTGTGTTTCATGATGACATGGTGATTGAAACCAAAAATTTGAACTTGCCAGACTAAAGGTCAGATTTCCCCTTTTCTGATGTTCACTGACAGTGTTATTTGGACCAAGCAAGCCTCTCCTTCTTCTTCTTTGTTGCATATCTTTCATGAAGGTCGGATTCCCACAGTCTTGTCGGAACAATGTGATGTAATCTATCAGGGCTATAATATGAGGTGCAGTTAACTGGTGATTTTGAGGCTGGTAACTAATAAATTTATCCTGTACACAAGATAATTCTTAGCCTTTCTGCGACAATCTTCGTGAAAGCTGGTGTCTTCATCGCTCTTTATGGTTTTTGTAACTGCACTTGAACAAACTTTCAAAATTCTTGAAATTTTCAGGATTGATGGAAGTTCATTTCTGAATTTAATTGTATACAGTTTTTTCTTTATGCTACATTGAGTATTTAAGCCATATAATAGACTGTTATAATCCACATTATTAGGTATTATTATTTACAGTATATCCTCCAATATTTGTCATAACACAACTTACTGGTTCAAAACATTTCTATAATTGAATAATTCTATAGAGTAGCATTTAAAGAGGCACACATATTTATTAGGATTATATAGTGATTTTCCAACATTAAATTTCACTAAACCAGTTACCAGTGTCTACTGTTATCCAGTTGTCTGTCATATTATATACATTTACATTCAAACTGCAGCTCTAATTTACTTAATATATCAGAGGTTTAATTTTAGTATTTAATTAAACAATTTGCATTTTTTGGAACTTCTGCAACCTTTGTGCTTAATAACAAAACTGTTTTTTATTTAAAATACTAATTACCTACAAAAAACTAATTTAATATCAGAAATAATCTTACTGAGTAACAACCTTATGTTTTGGCAGTGTGAAGTGGGGTATTGACATTAACCTTTAATACATAAACAGTATATACAAAATAATCCAAAGAGTAAAATAATTTTTGCAAAAGAATCATAAGAATAATGTCACTTAGTGTAGCGTAGTAGTATTTTTAGCTGCTGTATGTTGGGTTCAACACCTCAACACAGAAATAATGTATATACAGCCAGCAATGAAAAAAGTCTATATTTGCGATTCATTTACCTCGTTAGAAAAATAAAACAAAGTAATATGGTTGTGCAGATTTTTGTATTTTGTTTATGGTGAACCTACCAGAAAACTCATAGGGACTAAATATCTAAGGAATATTGTTTTGAGGAAATAGGGACTGGAATATGTATTTTTTTAAGTCATTGCAAATGTTTTTTTTTTCATTTGCTTAAACATTTCACAGCTATACCATGTCACACATTTTTTATATGTTTGATCATGGACTTGTATTTTGTACTGATGGTCTGTACATCAACATTTCTCTTACATTTTAATTCTAAATACAATAGAACCAGCCTGTGGTGCTGTAATGCTTATCAGTCATGCTACATATTGCATACATTAGTAAAAAAAATAAGGTAACAGGGATGATTACTGGAAAAACTGCTGTTTGACATGTGTTGCCCTACTAATTATAATTCCGTGTGAGCCTTTGCACTTCCTAAGAGTTAGCAGGCATTAGAATTTCCTGGCATTGGAAAGTACAAAATACAGGTAGTCCCCAAGGACATCCGACCTACGACTTATGAATGGGGCCACAGCTGCGACGCATGTGCCTCAGTAACTGCCGCTCCATCATCTTCGGCCAGGGGATGCTGCAAGTGGTGGCTGGATGGAGGCTGGAGGGGGGCGATTTCGCTGCTCGCACAGTGTAGTGCCCCTTGGGCGTCTCCCGGCGGCAAGCAGTGACCCGTGGTCCATAGTCACCGGTGCCACAGCTATCGCTCGTGTGCAGGACTGAGACTTGATGGGGTGGTTCGCTGCCTGCCGACCACACCGCCGCAGCTACTGCTCCTGACTGGATGCAGGCTGGATGGAGCAGAGGGGGGTGTTTCACTGCCTGCTCACCACACACGGCTGCCCCGTTTGTTCTCTGGTGATGCTGCAAGCTGTGACCCGGTTGTGGCTGAACGGAGGCCATTGAGGGTGAACAGGGCGGCGGGGGTAGCATTGTAGTGTGTCTCGGGTGGCTGCCTGTTGAATGGGGGTGGTTGTGGGCGATTCACTACCCGCCTTTGGCTGCACCGTGTTCGTTCTCGGTGGGTGGACGCTGCAGGCAGCGTACTGTAATGGAGGTGACTGTGTGGTGGGCAGGTGGTGAACCGCCCCTCGCCACCCCATTCATTCTCAATAGCAAGCCTGCTTGTACTGCTACGCACATAGCAGGAAGTTGTCTCTTGTCAGTACATCAGACGTATTGACGACGGGTGCCTTCCTGCTGTGATAGCTTGTACAGTGCTGTGCACAGGGGCTCATCTTAACCTTTTGTCTTCACCCTTCAAGAATGTCTCTGAAACACAAATCTGATGCAAGTGCTGGTCATACAGTAAAGAAGAGAAAAACCATCACCATTGAAAATAAAGTAGAAATAATAAAAAGGTCAGAGAGAGGTGAAACTCCGTCATTCATTGGCAGAGCACTTGGTTACAGCCTGTCAACAATGGCATTTATTAAAATAATGTACCTGTTCCGACTTACATACAAATTCAACTTAAGTACAAAACCTACAGTCCCTATCTCGTACGTAACCCGGGGACTGCCTGTACATTAAATGCAGTAGATTTTCTTCTACAGTTAGACTATAGTCAAGTCTTCTTTGAACTGCAATATTCTTATAAAAGGTTGAACTGATAAAGATCATCAGAGACTTACCTATTACATTTTTCAGTCTGCTTTTGTAGCTGTATTTACTCAATTAAAAGATGAATATTGATGCAGTATTTGTCTATCAACAGGGAGAATATCAACCTAAACATTCATCTCATTAGTTATCAACTCCTAAAGTTTATTGATTTGTATTTAAATTTAAAAAGATGATAAAGCAAAAGGCTGAAACACTAGAAATAAAATTTTAGCTGCAGCATCATAGATTTTATACAGCAAAGAAAGAGCTAAGCAGTGAAAGCAGAGAAGACTGAACTGAAATAGATGGCAACAGGTGCTTCTGCTGACCAGTCAGCTGACATACAAATGGGCATAACCTCTGCTTTAGCTACATACTGTAGTTAGACATTTTAAGTCTTTAACTTATTAATATGTTAGAAATCAGACTGACTACGCATACAATGTCCCTGATTAATGCATATGAGCTAATGTTTACTGATATTTATTTTTAATAGAATAAAATGTGCTTTTAATCCTTGGTGCATATTTTTTTGAGAATTGATCTTAGCTGGACTATTCTTGGAAGAGCATTACAGAGTAATATGTATGGCAATAATAAGTTGCCATTAGTGGCTTTGACAAGCTGTATGTATATAGGTTAAGGGTCTCAGCTGACTGGGTCCATCTGTACTTCGTTAACATTAGAATGAATGAGCATAGAGCATATTTTAATAATGAGCAGTGCAACACTAGGGTATCCCAATACATTAAATTGTTGAAGGATGGTTTGCAACTGTTTCAGCTGTGTTTTTTGCATTAACATGTTCTCATTAGTAAAACAGAGTCTATCTGTTGCTGTGGAGCTTTGTACTTTCTCTTTTATGTCATATCTAAGCAATATGTTAAGTCTGCATCTTAATTAATGGAAACATTTATCACTACATTTTTACTTTTTATTTGTTCATCCCATTTTTAATATGTGTAATCCAAATTCAAGATCATGGGGAAAGCAAAGCCCCATACATAAGGTGGGTGTAGTAACATAGTCTGTTCCAACTCTGCTTTAAGACAGACAGAGTGGAGGGATTTTAAGTAACCAACAGAAGTTGGGACACCTGTGCAAATTATTTGCTTCAACTTCCAATGCGTAATTTACTTTAATTGTTACAGAACATTCATAGGTTGTAACCTATTAGTTTTTACCTGAAGGAGGCCCATTAGTAATATTCTGAAATTTCTTTTTTTTTTTTGTTTTTGCTAACTTAAACTTTAAATTGAAACCTCTGGCAGTTTACTGCTTACCTTTTCATCATTTTAAGTCATTCATTGATTTTGATCTGATTATATTTTTGAAGAAAAACTAGATGATTTGTTTTATCAAAAATCTTATTTTATTTTATTTTATTTTTTCATTCCAGTTTGTCCCACTTTTTATAATGATATGAATGTAGACGCCTAAACATTGATTGGGAAGAGCTTTACTTTATTATATTTAAGTTTTTTCTCTTTCCTTATTATTAAATTATTACTGTATTTTTCACATATTCAATACTACTATACTTTAGGGCCAAAAAAAAGTGCTTTGGTATTGCACCTAAAAGTAATTGTCTCGGTAGAGTGGTTTCTCAGTTAAAATGGACACATTTTAGTTTTAGTAGTACTAAGGTAGTTTTTTTTTTTTTGTCCTGTCCGGCTGTGAAGCAAACAGAATTGATGTCTGAATACTGTAGACAAGCCTTACAAATTTACTCTCAGGTGGAACGTTAAAGCTTCTGCTTTAATGTCACGCCTGATATTAAAACTTTATTGTGAATGTTTTTTGTATGCATTTTAATTCCAACTGGACACGGAGACAGAGGTGAAAAAGAAAGAAAGAGAGAAAAGGAAAGGGGTGGGGTTTACAAAAACTGTTAATGATGGACAAGGATCTGCTTCTAGACCTGTAAAAAGAGAAAAACAAAACAAAGAAAAAAGGGACACACAACAATACAACTAGAGCAAAATATCAATGTGTCAAAAAATAAAATCAATATTGTTTTGCTAAGCAATCACACAATAATAAATCTCAGTGAATTTAGTACCAACCACAGCCTTAAGACACGTGTTGAGAATGCCCAAGTCCGTACTTATGAGAGCACCATGTGAGCACCTGTGTGCGTACACGCGCTTGTATAAATAAGGTTTCTCTATAAGGAGCGTCCAATAGTGACTTTGAGGGGCCGCAGATCTGCCCCCAAAGACGCGCGGTAGATGGAGGGAGCTCCAAGCACCAGAGATCCAGGAGCTGCCCCAGAGTGCAGGGACCCCAAGGAGACTGTCACCGAAGAAGCCCCAACCCCGCCCGAGAAAAAAAAAAAGTACTAAGGTAGTTTTAGAATGTTACCAGTATAGAGATTTACCACAAGCTTAATCACAACTTCTTACTTTGTGTTGAAAATTTAAGAGTGTTATATTTCACTATAGGTTTTCTTTCTTAGTATAATATATTTACACAAAAATAGGTAAATACAATATGTTTGTTTTTTATGTAACTTTGTTGCTCCTTCTCAGAGCATAGGCCATCGATTATAGATCTCCAGCACTGTCTGTTTTGTGCTACCATTACTAACTGCCGCCACTCAAGTCCTGTTGACTTAATGTCACCGTCAAGGTACCCCCTCAAGGTGTTTTAAGGTCACCCTTATTTCCTCTTCCGTTGATGGTTTTAAGTTAAGGCCTGCCTAGTGATATTGTCTGCAGGTTTTCTCAGGAGTGGGTGTCCTTGCCACCTCCACTGTCTCCTCAAGGTCTCTTTATCCATGGGACATTGGTGCATCTGTTGCCATAGATCAACATTGCTGATGGTTTTTGGCTAGTTGATATGAAGGATTCGGAGCGGATACTGGTTTATGAAGCTTTGGATCTTCTTCACCTGGATCTGTTGCAAGATAAGTGAAGAACTCTTCTGGGGCTTTATTCTTAATTCTTATGGTTCTTCACTGCTTCTTTTGACTTTCAGGATTTTTTCAGATGTAGGAAAATCATCATATATTCTTGAAGTCACAGTCCAGCTAGGACTCGTCATCAACAGAGCATGCACTAAGAACACCATGTAAAATGTACAAACAAACAGTTATAATACATGTAGTTCATATTTGTGTGTATAAGCTTTGCAATTTAAGCATCATTTTATTCAATTCTAAGTGCATCTATTAGTGATACTAGATGCAAGTACACTATAAAGTATAGTAAACTAAGGCTTGTCGGCAGCAATGAGAGGAAAATAAAGCGTATTGTGTAGAAAATAAACTTTACTGAACATTATAAGAACTAAAGACATAGTCTATCTGACCGACCGACATTTCCCTGATATTGGATCTGTCATTGGTGATGCTTAATATCATTAGAGTAATTGTGTAATATTTATTTTTATTATGTTTATCCTGATGTATTTTTCATGTATGTTATGAAGTAAATTATTATTAAAAATGCCAAGATATCCAATAAGAAGTAATAGCAAGGAGCTAGACAAAGGCATGATTTTGCTCTTTCAGAGAATAATCACTCTTTAAAAAATTTTATATTTTGATAAATCTTTTCCATTTTAGTGTTCCTAAAGCATAATTAAAATTACAGATACTTATGATGAAAAATCCACTGTGATTTTGAAAGCCAGTGTTAGAGATAATAACTTGGAAAATAACTTTACTAAATCAGGTGGATGTTCGTAATTGGATGATGATAAAGTTGTAAACATTTTACAGTGTACCATGTAGCAAATGGCCAGCTGTATATGACAACCATCAAAAACACTTGCAACACATATAAAAGAGCACCACAATGCTGTCAGAAGGAAGGACCCATGGTTTCTGATATATGCACATACAAGTTCAAAAGGACATATGTTTAACTGGGATATGGTTGCCAGTAAGAATCAAGGCAAATATTAAAAATGCCAGAGAGTTGGCTGAATCATGGCTATCAAGCAAAAATGCCATCAGCAGACACTTGGACATGAACCCAGCATATGCAGGCTTAAAAAGAAGAACATCTGCATATTAATTAAGACTTTATGTTCAACATCCCTGAAACCCCACCTTATTATTAACCCCTCCTTCCACCACCTACCAATTTTCTATATATTGCCTTTAATTGCTGTATGTTTAATTATTTTCCTCTGATGATGACTCCTGGTAGGGTTTGAAAGCTTAGGAATAAAAAACTATTTTAAGATACATGACACATCTTCTCACTTTGCGGATTTCTAGATACATTTTACAGTCTACATTTTCATGATGATCCTGTTTTTTTCTCTACCAGCTCTTCACCACATTTATTTCAGGCACCTCACACCTCAGTCTCTGCTTGTGGACCGTTATGTGAGATATGATCTGACTTCGGAAAATTCAGGCAGCATAGTAGGTTCTAGAACAGTGTTTCTCAACCTTTATAGTGTCACAACTCACTTTTTCCCATTTAAGTGCCTTTGCGATCCAACAAGGTCAGTTTCCCCCTGGCAAATCTAGCATGGCTGTCTCCCTTGGTAAATTTAGCACAATCGTTACATTGGGAGGGAGATCGAGCATGATCATTGTGGTAGTGACCCACTACCAATTTAAACAGCAGCAAGTTGCAACCCACTAGCGGCAACCTCTGATCCACTTTTGGTGAGAAACACTGGTCTAGAGTATCATGCCACCTTTCCCACAGGAGTGCTTTTATTTGGGATAAATACTCTTTAAATCTGCTTTGATTAAGTCCCCGGCAATAGTAAATAATATCTTAGGATGTAAGTGTTCATGTTCTGTAACAATGTTGTATAGTTAGATCAGTACATTGCTCATGATTGCTAGCAGTGAGGTGTAGGTAGCATCCAGAAAGGAACTAGAGAATGTTCTCAGAAGATAAAATAAAATAACATAGTAAGTACTTGATCATTATATTGTCTAGATTAGTTGAGAAGTTTTGTGCTATGATACTTGTTTCTGTGTACTATGTTTTTTTTTTAACACAAAACCATGTCTGCTTTCCCTTAACAATTCAGTTTGATCCATACTGCACATAGAGAAAGCATCCAGCTGTATCTTAGACTGTGTGACGGACGGCCTTGGCCCCTGCATGGGCAGTGGGCCAATGTACTGGAAGGATCAGGGGAGCAGATGTTCACAGGGCGCTGCCTTCCCTGGAGCACTAGAGGGCAGCTCCCCTGGGTTGCTGTGGCTCTACTGATTCCTGCAGGGGTTCATGGGTGTAGGAGTTCAGGACAACCCTGTTGGGTTTCATGGGGGCCACCAGGGGGAGCTGCAGAACTCTATTGGACTTTTACCATACGTGGCAGTGATTCGATGTCTAATTAATGAGCCACCTGGAACACTCCCAGGACCAGCTTAAAAGGAGCCACCTCACTTCACTCACAGAGCCAGAGGAGTGGAGGCAGAACAACAAAGTTGAGGGGAGTGAGATAAAAGTGCTTTTCTGTGACTTGACTTGTGTCTGCATCTGTCTGTGTCAGGGTTGGGTGGCAGAGCACCCTCCAGTGGCCACAGCTGGTGTCTTAGAGGTTATCCAATTTTCCAAGAAACATAAAGCACAAAAGTCCCAGATGACTCCACAAAGCCAGACTTCCTCTGGTAGCATTTAATTTTTCTGTTAACATTAAAACATTAACCAGAAAAATGCTGAGCAGGGGAGGTCATTGGCAACAGTGTTTTGTTAACACCTAGGTACCTCCCCTTTGTTCTTGTTACCCTATTACATAGGTCTGCTAATCTAGTTATTCCAAGTTGTGATGGTTAAAGTGATTTGGCTATGAAAACTTTATATATTTAACAGTAATCCTGTATACTTGCTCTACTGATTACAAGGATTTGACAATATTGATGAATTATAACTAATTTGGTGACATAGATCTGCAAAGGTTAGCATTATTGCCTTACAGATTTAGCATTCTATGTTCAAATCCTGCACTGCAGTCACTGTCTATTTGAAGTCTGCGTGTTCTCCCTGAGTTTCCTCTAGGGTTTCATCCATATATACTCAAAGATTGTGTGTTGTGATAGATTAGCACCATAATTATGACTGGTTCCTACCTTCTGTCCGCTGCTGCTGGAATAACATTCACATTTTGTGATCAATACCAGGGAAGAAATGAGGCAACAAAATGACAGAAAAATTGCATACACTGTTCACAAAAGCCACATACGTATGTTAAGCAGGATAAACTGTCTTAATAACAAAAGTACACAGTGTCATTTCATAGTAATGAAATGTTATGCATTTACAATCACTGAACACAGTGTGATCAAATGTTACTCCTGAGAGGGAAATGTCATTTGAAGATCATTCTAGGATATCATATTTCGGGAGCAGTTCAACTCTGTGCTTAGGCTATTTTGGGCAATAGTGCTTCCTTCAACTTCTGCTTACCTAGTTATTTCCATCTGACACTGAACAGGCTGCTGTTTGATGCAAAACCACTTGTGACATGTTGTATAGGAGCCAAGAATTATTTTAACACTAGTCTTAGTGTTAAAGTTCATGTCTTTTTTAGTTGCTGTTTCTCTATTATTATGTTCAGCTTCAATAGAATTAACCTCTATATTTGATTTTTAGGCTTTGCTTTTAGGATTGGTGTCATTATTAATAATGAATAACACATTTAAGTTAATGATCAAGTCCAATTTTGTCTGACATTTTGCACTGAATGTGAACAAAAAATTTAATTGCACTTGTTAGCCATAGTTAACAAATACAGAGAAATGCACAAATCTGCAGTTGTGAGTTATATAGATTTCCTGTATCAATGAACACATTAATTTGTTTTCACATAGATGGCGAATTCAAATTTTTCTTTGATTGAAAAGTGAAACAGGATGTTGTTTTGATCATTCAACCTTTAAATTGAAGTTGAAAGTAAAGCTGTGCCACATACTTTCTGAAAGTGATTATCCAACATGTATATTATTTTATATCTTTTACTACTTTTATTTTTTGCCCAAATCCTAATATAAATTATTTTTTTGTTCCATATACTTATGCTGTTGACTATATTTTTTGCATTGTGTTTATAGTTACATAGCTATAAAAATAAAGCTGAATTTTGGTGTTTGTATCAGCATCACACAAAAAAGACTGCAAAGATTTTTATGAAATTTGAGGATCACTCATGCTTAGACAAACACGGAATATTGGCTATATACTGTCTGAATACCCCTGTGAGGGTGGTGTGAGTGCCAATGAAATTAGTGTGATCTATCTGACAAAGCAAGAACACTGAACAGGTTGCAGTGGTGATTAGAGTGCACTTCGTTTAAATGGAGTGGATCACTGTGTGATTGGAAAAGCGATTTGGAGTTGGAAGCATAACTTCTCACTATTAAACCAGAATTGCAGTTTCTCTGTTGTACTTGAATTAATATACTTTGCTAACTACAATCAAGTAGTCATAATCGTACAACTGAGTCAAATCTTCTAATAAATTAGGATCACAAATCATAATTTATCTAAAGACAATATTTTTTCCCCCACTTACAGCAAAGTTTTAAAATAATTCCCGGCAAACAACAATAACAGACACTTCTCACCTTAAGTCAAGTTTCTGACATTTAATTTTTGGCCTTGCCCTACAGAGGGCCCCACCCCCTGCTTAGCTCAGGATTCTACAGTGTGATCTACAGTCATATGAAAAAGTTTGGAAACCCCTCTCAGCCTGCATCATAATTTACTCTACTTTAAACAAAAAAAGATAACAGTGGTATGTCTTTCATTTCCTAGGAACATCTGAGTACTGGGGTGTTTTCCGAACAAAGATTTTTAGTGAAGCACTATTTAGTTGTATGAAATTAAATCAATTGTGATAAACTGGCTGTGCTAAAATTTGGGTAGCCTTATAATTTTGCTGATTTGAATGCATGTAACCGCTCACTACTTATTACTTGCAACACCAGATTGGTTGGATTAGCTTGTTAAGCCTTGAACTTCATAGACAGGTGTGTCCAGTCATGAGAAATGGTATTTAAGGTAGTCAATTGCTGGTTGTGCTTCCCTTTGACTCTCCTCTGAAGAGTAACAGCATGGGATCCTCAAAGCAACTCTCAAAAGATCTGAAAAGAAAGATTGTTCAGTAACATGGTTTAGGGGAAGGCTACAAAAAGCTATCTCAGAGGTTTAAACTGTCAGTTTCAACTGTAAGGAATGTAATCAGGAAATGGAAGGCCACAGGCACAGTTGCTGTTAAACCCAGGTCTGGCAGGCCAAGAAAAATACAGGAGTGGCATATGTGAAGGATTGTGAGAATTGTTACAGACAACCCATAGATCACCTCCAAAGGCCTGCAAGAACATCTTGCTGCAGATGGTGTATCTGTACATCGTTCTACAATTCAGTGCAATTTGCACAGAGAACATCTGTATGGCAGTGTGATGAGAAAGAAGCCCTTTCTGCACTCACGCCACAAACAGAGTCACTTGTATGCAAATGCTCATTTAGACAAGCCAAATTCATTTTTGAACAAAGTGCTTTGGATTGATGAGACAAAGATTGAGTTATTTGGTCATAACAAAAAGCACTTTGCATGGCGGAAGAAGACCACATTCCAAGAAAAACACCTGCTACCTACTGTCAAATTTGGTGGAGGTTCCATCATGCTGTGGGGCTGTGTGGCTAGTTCAGGGACTGGGGCCCTTGTTAAAGTCGATGTATTCAACCCAATATCAACAAATTCTTCAGGATAATGTTCAAGCATCAGTCACAAAGTTGAAGTTACGCAGGGGTTGGGTGTTTCAACAAGAAAATGACCCAAAGCACAGTTCGAAATCTACAAAGGCATTCATGCAGAGGGAGAAGTGCAATGTTCTGGAATGGCCATCACGGTCCCCTGACTTGAATATCATCGAAAATCTATGGGATGATTTGAAGCAGGCCGTCCATGCTCGGCAACCATCAAATTTAACTGAATTGGAGAGATTTTGTATGGAAGAATGGTCAAAAATACCTCCATCCAGAATTCAGACACTCATCAAAGGCTATAGGAGGCGTCTGGAGGCTGTTATATTTGCAAAAGGAGGCTCAACTAAGCATTGATGTAATATCTCTGTCGACCTCGGATAAGCAGTAGATAATGGATGGATGGAATATCTAAAGTATATACTGTTGATGGTGCCATATAAAATTAAAGTTGTTTCAATGGCTTCTGGCTAAGGAGGAATCTGTCTTGGACCATAACACGAATAAGAAGAAGAATTCAAAAATTATACACTTAGAAAGTGACATATAACATATACAGTGAATTTGAATAGAATTCTCAACTATGATGCTAATAGCAAACAAACCAAACCTTAAATCTTTATAAAAACACACATCACAAAACTATCATTAGAGCATAGGCAGATTAAATGTCTTGTTTAGAGCAACGATTGACTTGGCAGTGTTGTCAAATGCCTTGGTCTACTGTAGCATGATTACCTAGTGGTTTAAACTGAAGTTGCACTTTTAATGCTCAATCAGTAAGACTCGTAAATTAAGGAAAAGGAAGAAATAACTCCTAAAATATGGTGAACTTATGTCAGAAGTAAACTGAACATACTCCCAGTTTGTACTTTAAAAATAAAATAAAATTTTTAAGAATTGCCTTTTATTATTTTGTTGATATTTTATCATAAGTCATGAAGTCAAAAATATAGCTTGTTTAAGATAACATTAGTTATTAAAATACTGTTTATTGCTGTTTGCAAGCTTTTTTTTTTACTCAAATTGTACAACTCTTATTATTTATTTCTGCAAACAGTGCATAGAGTTAATGGATATAGAATTTTTATTTTTAAAAAGTTAATGCTACGTTTGGGTAAACACCATGTGACTGTAAAAATGTCACATTTGAAAAAGTACAGAAGGGACGTGCCTTTAAGCAATATATTTATAACCAATAATATAATGCATATCCTATAGGCAGTACATACTGTAGCAGGAATTTTTACTAGGAATGCTGGGAACAATTTTACTTCCCAGTAACATTGAAAGAACTGAAACATGGATAACAAATTAGTTTGTAATTGGGATCTTCAAATGTGGTAAGTCAGACTTTTTGCCATGTGAAGAAATAAATGCAAGAGAGACAGATTAAGGATTGTTTAGCCTTCCCCATATACTGTCATAGCGCAATAAACAAATCAGTATGCACTGATATCACAGTCAAGTTCATGTAAACAGTTGACAACCAAGCAAAGACAAATGGAGCAATTTATGTAATCTTGACTTGAAGTAGGCGGAGGGAAGGGGGGTGACGTGAGTAGAAGATGATGGAGGTGATGTCATTGGAGGACGATCGTAAGTAAAGTCATCAGGGATGGATGGATGAGAACACAGAAGTTTTTCATGTGTCAGGATGGCATTTTAATGTGTAGAATATAAGGTGTGTAATGTTTTTGTTCTTCCTTTTTCCTAATGCGGAAAAGAAAAAAGCATTAATACGCTGTCTTAAACCCCGCTCAGGTGTGCTTTCGCGCTCTGTTGGGCCTTTGGCTGCCCCCTGATCGCATGTGTATGACAGCTATCAAATGTATTCCTCAAAATAAAGCATACATAAACATGGCATATCCTTTCCAGATAGGCAAAGTGCAAAGAGTGGAGTACTGTCCTCCTTTTCATGAAAGAATACTAATGATGATAAGGCACTCAAACAGTGAAAGAGCTGTAAAAAAGAAAGTAAAGTGGACTGGACAAGGGGTTCTCAACCTTTTTAAATCAAAGGCCCTACCACTCAACCCCCATAGGCAGCCTCCCTCAAACTCCTGACAGCTTCTAAAAGAATAACCATATTTAATTATGCAATGTTATAAACATTGTAGATATTTATCATTCAAGTTCAGATGGTGCTATTTAAAAGCAAATAAAATGCTTCATTTTAAAATAGTCACTGGTCAGTGTCTTAATTAGATGACAGCTCTTGCTGCCTATGAATAATTTGTAGGGAGATCCTTGACAAACACACTCATTTTGAAGGTTATTATGACAGTAAACCCTTGGCTCACACAGTTGGATGGCACTGATCAACATGCATGATACTTTGCACCACACTAACAGCAAAATGTTTCCAGTGGCACTACTTGCAGCTCTCAGGGTGTTGTGGTCCATGGCCGGCTTTTCATTCCGGCCAATACACCCAGGCCACCAGATGGAACTCTCCCTGCAGCATGGAGAGGTGCCCCGGATACCAGCAGGGAATCACGGACAATGATGTTTTCCTTTTCAGGCCTGCTGGATACCACAGGGGCCAACAGAGGACGCTGCAGGGAGGCCCAGAGAGTCATTTGTGCCCTATAACCCAGAAGTACATCTTAGTAACAGCGACGTACTTCCGGGGTGAAGAAAAGGACTTTTATCTGACCCGGAAGTGATAAGGAATCATGGACTGAAGGATGGGGAACACTTCCGGGTCAGGGACTATAAAAGGATGATGGGAAATTCCAGACGTCGAGCTGAGCTGGGTGGAAGGGCGGCAACGAGTCTGGGAGTGGAGGAATTATTGTTATTAGTATTGTGGCGAGGAGGGTGCTTTGTGCACTGTATTGTCCAAATAAAGTAGATTATTGGACTTTTATCTGGTGTCTGTTGTCTTGGATAAGGGTTCAAGGGAGCGATAGCGCCCCCATTCTGTCACAGCGTCAACAGATAAGTCAATTATTTATTCTAAATGTTTGGATTGTGAAATGCCAGGAAGTTTTTCTTCGATGTTCTCAATGAAGAGATTTGCCGTCCATAAGTAATCTAATGTGTGCTCCTTTGTGAGCTCTTTTAAAAACATTTCTAATAGCCCAGACAAATATATTATTACTTGATGTGTGATAATCATAAAATCATAGTAAATGCATCAGGTCAAACATGCCAGATGTTTCTACAGTTCAAATTTTTTTTATTAAGGCTTTAGCTCAATTGTGCATCCTGATATTGTCTGTATTAGCAAAATGCACGGTTTTGAGTTGAGCAACCCCATTATCATAGACTAGACAGATACGGATTTTTTAGACTGGTAATGATACTGATTGCCAATGCATACTGTGCCGATATTGCTGGTATGCTAGGGATTAGGTATTTCTAGAAAAAATCTGAATTAAAAGAAAGCATTAATTTATGATGTTTTTACTTGAACATGTTTTAATTTAACATTTAACTGTTTAAATAGCAGTTTTTTTTTTTAACAAAGGCTTAGCAACAGAGACTTCTGACATTTGTCACTCTCTCTTTAAATGTACACTTCAGGGTGTGTGAGCACAGGAATATAAAGGGATTAATGAATGAATAAATGAATCAGTACACACATTTTCTCAAAGATGTATACATCAGGGCGGCACGGTGTCGCAGTGGTAGCACTGCGGTCTCGCAGTTAGGAGACCCGGGTTCACTTCCCTGTGTGGAGTTTGCATGTTTTCCCCGTGTCTGCATGGGTTTGCTCCCACCGTCCAAAGACATGCAGGTTAGGTGCATTGGCGATACTAAATTGTCCCTAGTGTGTGCTTGGTGGGTGTGTGTGCCCTGCGGTGGACTGCCGCCCTGCCCGGAGTTTGTTTCCTGCCTTGCACCCTGTGTTAGCTGGGATTGACTCCAGCAGACCCTGTAGTTAGGATATAGCGGGTTGGATAATGGATAGGTGGATATATACATCAATAAAATGAATCACATTAGGATGTATTTGCCTGCATATAACAATTCTAGCAACAGCTGCTTTTGCAGTTAGTTCATTTAGAAAACTAAAGCTAATTAAGAATGTTTTAAGATCTACAAAGTCTCAGGAATGTCTTGTGGATTTGGCCAGGTTGAGTAGTAAGTCGAGCATTACCAGATCGATTCATTTTGATGATCTTACCGAAATTTTTAACAGAAAATGTAAGGAAAGCTTGCTTTATGTAAGTGCTAAGCCTGTATTTCACTTTAGATGCATATTCTTTCATCTTATATACATTGTAAAATTTGTAGCAATTAAAGATGTTCAAATGTGTATTCTTTTACTCTTTATCATGTAGAAGGGAATTTAGTGGAATAAGGCCTCAAATGCAGAAAATCAATAAACTCCTCCATTCAGCCCCTCTCTCACCTTTTATACCTTTTTTGACATGACGTTTAAAACTGTAGTGGATCAAAACATTATGGCTAACGGAGCAGGAAAGAGATCCTGAAAACATCTTGGCACCACATCATAAAATTCCTCTCAGAGTTCCTGCCATCAGATCCAGCTTTTGCTTAAGAGCTAGACCAAAAGACTTCATTCACTAAAAAGTCAGTCTGCCTTTCAATAGTCTAAGCTTTCTTTTTATACTTCTTCAGTTGTCAGCTTGCATATTTTTTTTAATTGCAACACATTCAGATATACAAGTCACATAACAGGTTTGACAGCTTTTCTCACAGTCACTGCTAGTAAGGACCATGTAATACATAAACAGCATGACTATAAATAAAAGAAAGAAAAAACAAAACTTTTTTTAATTGCAGCTCTGTGTAAACTAGCTTTGTGAGAATTTGTAACATGAAAATTTCTTTAATGCACAAGAAGAAAGAAATGTTTGTTTAACAAGTTTGAATAAATTCAAGCCCACAGAACATTTTGAGAAAGCTTATTTGCATATCAGGTGTGGTTCTTTCAAGAGCAAGAGTAACATAATATGCAAGCTGCTCTGTGGGAACTGCAGGTTTGAAAACACATTATTAAGTTAACAACAAACACAACAAGTTGGAGTGCATTTATTGACAAGTATATTGTCTTTTCAGGCAATTGGTGCAATATAGAGGCAAGTCTATATATACTGTACTTTAGAAAGCGAAACCTCTGTTCTTTTGAAAGCTGACAAGACTGGGCATTTCAAAAATTAGACTCTCAAAGAGTAAGTGCTCTAACATTCAATTCCTGTGGTATACAAAGGCAAATGTATAACCATTTCAAAATAAAGCTTCTCTTGTTTTTAATGAATAAATGCCTGACCTTTGAAACAAAGGCCATTTTAGTTAAAACCTGTAAACCTTGCGCACACTTTGAGTAGGCTCTGCCATTTTGACAGAGGTGATGCCAATATGGCAAAGTAGAAAAACATGTAGTATAACATTAACGTGAAAATTGTGAACTTCAAGTATAGCAGTAAGTAAATAAATTACTTTATTCATCCTCTGTAAAAATTAGCCATTTATCAGTCACAAGTGTGATTAATGTTGGTGTTTAACGTTTTGAAGCATATGAAATTGTTTAGCATGGTCATTGTTAATGCTTAATTTGTTAATGTTATTGTGCATAGCAGTCAAGAGAAATGGCTTTTCAAGCTGAGGTCTTTTATGCTAGTAAAATAATGTTACAAACATCCTTTGCTTGGAAGCATTTCAGTATCGTAATATCAGTGCAAGTTCTACCGCTACTGATGTATATGCAGAGACAGCACTATAAATTCATTTTTCTTGTCTGAAAGGAAATTCTACAGCTTATCCCAAAATTAAACAGACTTGAAAACATGTGTGTACATAATGACCATCACAGCTCTGTGAGCATAAGCAACAAAGAGAGATCTTCACTTGCTTTCTCACATAAAGCTGTCAATAATCTGGAGTGTGCACTTGCTTTAATGAAACTTATCATAGTGTCAACAGTGTCTAAAACTTTGCAAAGTCGAAGGGGAGCAACAACTCTCATTCTTTGTACGGTCCCATAGTGTTTACTCATCTTCTCCATTGCTGCTGTTTTCCCAGTTTACTCCAATGGTGCAAATAAAACTATCAAGTATTTTAAAAATACCATTTATTGTTATAATTGTCCTTGCAAAACAAAAAAATCCTGTCTGATCTCAATTTCCCATTCATGTCAAATATCTATGAATAGATGGAAGATTTTAGAAACAGTTGAATGGAAAAGATGGTCTCACAGGGTTGAGTAGTGTATTGAACTAGGATATCCTCAGACATAGACAGGCTTTTCCCATTCTCAATCGATATTTGTGTTTTTTTTAGTTTTTTGGTATTTACATAAAGACGTAAGTCTCAGCAATACAAAGTATGATCAATGTCAGTTATTTGAGCTTTTTATGTTGAGTAAATTTTTTGAATGGTAGCATTTCTTCATTGCTATATTTGTGGCATTAATCTCCACTTGTGTACACCTGAGTTCTTTTTCTTTTTACCTAGAGTCCCTTGACTTATGTTTATTTTTGACATATTTTGTCTCTAATTTTTTTTTTAAATACTTAAACCGAAAGTACACACTGAGGTTGTACATTAGCCCACACACACAGGAAAAATACCATAAATCCATAGTGAACGTACCTCTTTTTGGATCCTCAACATTTCACCATGTTATTGTTATTCGTAAGTTTAGTCTGCCTTTTAATTACACACATTGTGAAAGTGGGCTCCATTTTCTGTTGTGCTATCTCATCCGTACAAACAAATCAACTGTTTTTTTTTTGTATGAATTGCCATCCAAATGTATGTTGACAAGTGCGAATCTACACATGTGACAGACTTTGTAACATTTGAAATATTTTTTAAATACGGTAATGTGATGAAGCAGTTATTTTTTCTGGCTACCTGATGTTATATTACATATAAATTGTATAATGTAATATGTGTGGTACATGCAAGTTACATATACAGTACTGAAACAAAGTATTCTTTCTCCCCAGTTTTTGTAGTTCAATAACTGGCCACCCTAACTGCTTTGTGTGTATAGCTTAGTCTTGGTATGTGGGTGCACACTGAGCCTTAACTTTGTAAGAGAATCTTGAACAGAGGTGCAGCTCCTCCAAGAAGCATCGAGAGACTGTGTGTCATGATTGTAACAGGTTTTTGAGAATAACCCTTCACCATGATTGTAGTTTAGGCTCTGACCTTAAGTCACACCATTATAGTGTATGAAAGTCTGCCTCCTTCCCGAAACATACAAACTTGAAGTAAAAAACAGAGGTAACAGTGTATTTAGAGCAACCAAAAAAAAAAATCATACTTAGTAGTCAGATTGCGTCACAGAGAAGCGCATGGGGAACAAATATGATTCTTTGGGTGGTCTCTGATGATTTAATGGATATGTTTGATATTTTTCAAGTCATGTGTTTTTTCGAAATGTTGGTATATATTGCCACATTAAGTTCTCTTCTTAGGTGAAGCAGTTTTTATTTAAAAAAAAAACAAAAAAAGGCAAAATGTCATGTCTGTTTTTGCAGTTTAAGAAAAAAGGGTTTCAAGGGACACAAAGGAGAATTTATCATTTAATAAATAAGTGGGACTGCAGCTACATAACCTTTTATTTCTAGATTTAAACAAACAGACTTATGGACATTATAGATACAGTATGGGATGTATATTCCAGCTGTCCTCTGAGTTTCTAATTTTTCCAAATGAGAGACTGGTTATACTGGCATCCAGTCCAAGTCATCTGTCTGCCTTCATTTTAAATGCAATCTCATTTACTGACTATTATCATCTAAAAGCCTAACTATATGTTGGTACTTTGCCAAAAATAAGGTGACAAAGTTAGTTAATGAAAGCTAAGCTTACAGGTTGACACCACATTTGTAGTTCTTTTGAGTTATGGCAATTATGCTAAACTAGAATAAGCTGGTTTGAAAGTCTGTGGATGTGTGATGTGAAATGTGTTTATGTAGATGAGGAATTGTATAATAAAACAACATACAGTATTCAGGAGGATTAGAAGAAATGTGAAAAAATTAAATAGTTGTGAAATTGAAAGCTAGTCATGGGCTTCATTCACAATGCTAGCAGCTTGGAAAAGAAATTGTGAGTAACATGGTTGATATAGATTTCATTTCATTTTCATTAAACAATACAGTATGTGCTGTAAATGGCATTTAAGTGCTGAACATAGCTAAAATTACACACATATGTTATGTGGTACTAGGGTGTTGTACCGTGTTAGCCATTAAGGATGTAGTGAGAAGTTAAGAAAAATGACACCATTTATTGGCTAACTCGAAAGATTACAATATGAAAGCTTTCGAGGCAACTCAGGCCCCTTTTTCAAGCATGATGGGGCCTGAGTTGCTTCAAAGGCTTGCATATTGTAATCTTTCTAGTTAGCTAAGAAAAGGTGTCATTTTTCTTAACTTCTCACTACATATAATTTATGAGAGAGTGGTGAGCATATTCTATTATACGTGTAATGTTGTCTTATCTGTAATATGCCCAATGATGTTTTATCATTGTCAAAACACAGAAATCTCAAAGATGTGTTTGTTTATAACAAGTAATAAATAAATGTTTTAAATCTTCTGAACATTAGGCATTCCTAAGAAGACTTGAATCTGTTAAACCAACAGTAGGAATGAAGAGATCAGAACAATTAACAGACTATCAACGTCAGATGAAGTATATGGGATCACCCACACCTTCAAGGCTAGAACAATCCTCACTGAGCAGGGTCAACACTGCAGGTAACATAAGCTAACTAAAGTAAATAATACTCTGTTATAACTTTGTTTACTTACAGTGCTATGAAAAGTATTTACTACTGGTAATAGTTTTTGCTAAGTAAAAAGTGTTTGCTACTCCTACTATTCCGTGCATTTGCATATTTTACACAATTAATGGCTGCAGACTTTTAGACAGAATACAATATTAGAGAAAGAAAACATGAATGAACACAGTATTTACAGTGGATTCAGACCCTTTCACTTTCTTCACACATTATTGATGTAAATATAATTTATATTAATAAATTTGCCATTTGTGCTCATTGATTTGCATTCAGTAACCCATAATGACAGAAAGTTTGCAAATTTGTTACAATCAAATACTGAAATTGCTCATTTATATAAGTATTCAGACCCATAATTCAGTACTTTGTAGAGTTAGTCTCTACAAACTTTGCACACCTGGATTTAGGCAGTTTTTCCCATTCTTCCTGGCAGATCCTTTCTTAGATTGAAGCATTTTAAACAGCTTCTTCAGGTCGTTCCTCACATGCTTTATGTGATTTAAATCTGGATTTTGGTTGGGCCACTCGATGACAGTCATGGACCTGTCCCAAGGCGAATTCAGTGTTGTCTTGGCTATATTCTTCAGACCATTCTCCTGCTGAAAGGTGAATTGTCACCCCAGTCTGTGGTCACATGCACTCTTCCGCTGGTTTTTTTCAAGGACCTCTCTGCATTTGGCTGCATTTATCCTTCACCCAATTCCCTGTCCCTGCTGCTGAAAAGCACCATATTAGCATGATGTTGCCACCACCTTGCTTCATTGTATGGATGGATTTCTGCTCAAAGAGTTTAATATTTTCCTTTTCCTGGGAAGACTCCCCATTGTTCCAGATGTTTTCCATTTGGTGGTAATGGCTCTCACTATGGTGCAGTGGATCACAGAACCTTAGAAATGGCTTTATAACCATTTCCTGATTTTTATGTTTCAACAGCTTTTCTCCTCATCTCTTCTGGAATTTTCTTTCGTCAAGGGTAGAGGTCTGTACGGCACTGCCATTTTGATCCCATTTCCCGCTGCTTCTGACAAAATTCAGTCCCATTTTCCTCTGCTGCTATCCACTTTATTCCACTTCCACAAATTTTTCCTTTCCACTCAGGACCACATTTGCTTTCTCATCTTTACTTGACACATAGACTAAGTGGATTATTAAAACAGCACAATATAAAATAATGGTCTGGATTACATTTATAAAATTGACAGGTACGTGTTTCGAACCTGAAATCATTGTGACTACCGTGCATTGCAGAGTATCATTAAAGAAAATACTCATGGCAATTGGACTCAGGTAATAGTCAGGAGAGCTGGCGGGAGCCATATTACTATTTAACACCAATGCATAAGTACATTTTCCCACAAAGTGAAATTGCATATCTACAGACAAGCAAAAAATAAAAAATAAACACCTATATTTTTGATTGGGATGTAATGAGTTATAACCTTAATGTAATGTAGAAAAAGTTTTTTATTTTTTCACAATATTGGTATGAAAAATTAATAAAGATGCATTTTACAAAAAGGTACGTGTGACATTACAGATATATCTCCTCCTGGTCTTTACCTTTAAAAAAACAAAATCAATTGACCCTAGTAGATTGGTATATTTGCCTGTTTTGGTGTGTGTGCCACTAAGATAAGCATTTAAAATAAGCACTATTCACACATGCAACAGGAAAAATGCAAACCTGAGGCCTCTAGCACAGCAGTACACACCTAAATTCAGGTAAGTCGATATACAGCATATGTGAAGGAGAGAAAAAAAAAAAGTACTCCAACCAGTAATCACTATTCTGCATCCGCCTTCCGAGGTGTTATGCATATGATCAATTATAAAGTATAATAGAACAATAACAACAACAGTTCATTTCTTGTAGGTTGGGTGTGCATTGGGTATCAGAAAATGGGGTAAATACAACATGCAAAACAGAATGCAAGTAGTCCTCTTTACCGAGCTAAATGGCCAACCTATTATTGCCACCTCAAATGTACAGTATAATATAGTATATAAGTATTTAATATAGTTTATAAAAATTTATAATTTACAGTACTGTATATATAGTGTATTACTTTTTCATGAGTTTTCTCAGAGGTTCATCTGTATTGTGATGACCTGTTCCTGATGACATGAATAAAGTCTAATTGCCTGCCTCTACTCACTGCTCTTACATTTTAGTCCATTGCCACAAAAAATTTAGTCAGGTTTTGTAGAATTTCCTTGGAATGCAGACCTCTAGGTCAAGGCATAGTGTTCTTCAAGCAACCTTCTGGTCACTACTTCACTCTTATGGTAAGGGTCAGTATGTGGTAAGGTTTGGATTCAACAGGGATGGCTGCAGTCAGAACAGGCTCTGTTTAGCCACTGGAGTCTAATTATCAATTAACTTTAGTCAACTGTTTGAGTGAGTAACTAAAGGGGAATAACCTTTTAGCATAGGCAGTACAGGTTGTTGGATAACTTTATTAAGTTCAAGATTCAAGAGTATTTATTGTCATTTCATCTATATACAGTAGTACAGCATACAGTGAGATGAAACAACATTCCTCCAGGAGGACCATGGTGCTACATAGAACACAGGACAAGAAGAATCCACAACTTAATACCGGGAATGCCTGTTAAACATCTTAGATTCACGAGTACCGATTTGGGTAGTGAACACTTCGATGAATGAAACCTGTTATCTTTACCACGGTTTACAAACACGGAATGTAACTTGAACACAACACATCCTCCAAATACGAACCTGATTGAAAGAAATAATGATAATCAAATCCTTGATGACAGCAACACTCGTAACAGTCACAAAACAATTACATTGACAATCATGTTATGTTATTTTTAAAATGTTTCCTTTTCTTTTTCATAACTTCTTTAACACACTACTTCTCCGCTGTGAAGCGCAGGTTTTTTTGCTAGTTTATAATAAATCAAAATGTGACGAATTGTCAGCAATTATAATTTCGAAAGACGGAGATGTCAAAGACAGAGTAATGCATTCTGAAAACGAATATCACCCACACAATATTTCAGGTCAAAATTAGCGATACTTTCCATTGTATTTAACACACTTCTGTCATCTTAACGTCTATCACAACATTACATTATTAATGCGTATCTAAAAGTCGAAGCTAATTGTCTATTCTTTATTAAATCGAATCAAGCAAAACTTAGAGCGGAACATATGCAAGGTCTCATTGATCACGTTCAAAATTCAAATATCAATAGTTCAGAAAAATTCTAAATAGGTTAAGCAGTAATATTACCTTCATCATATCAAGGTAGTCCAAGAGCTTTGCAAAAGTTATACCATGATGCAATGGCAATATCCCAAACTATCAATTGGCCAGATTTATTTATTACAATGATGTGCAATCCACAATGGCCAGAAATCCGCAGATTCTTGAGAAGAACGCGACTGGCTACATCAGCTCTGGATATTCCCACTTCCATAAGTAGATTGTTGTATCACAAAGTCTTATTTTTATTGAAAGAACTAGAAACGGTGCTCGGTCAAATCACGTCAGTGCAATGGAAAGTGGGTGGGATTTAATGGAATTGCCAATGCATGGTCAAAGTCATTCTGTTGAATTATTACCGATTCATTTACCAGGTCAGAATATGATTCAATTTAAAGAGGGCGTAGAAGCAGAAGCTTTAGAGGTAGCGAAATATAGAAATACCAAATTATTGGCTTATTTTGAACTTAATAAAACAGACGTAAATGCAAAAGCATATACGTATGTGCAAATTCCTCAACATTACACATGGCAGAAACAAAAAAAAGTGTGGCATCTAAGAAAAATGAATTGCAAAAGTGTTGCTCGATTAAATATTGTATCACCAAAAGATATGGAACAGTTTCATTTAAAATTGTTATGTGAATCAAAAGGAGCAACGTCGTATAAAGATGTTCTAACTATAGATGAAACTACGTACGCTACCTTTAGGGAAGCCGCACAAGCAGCTGGGTTATGTAAATCGGACTACTGTATGCTTGAAATGATGTCTGATGCCACTTCTGTAATGATGCCTGACAAATTAAGACACTTCTTTGTGTACTTAATTATGAAGGGTTAAGCGGATGCTTTACAATTATGGGAAGTGTTCAAAGGACTGTCATCCGAAAAGACGAATGAACAAACGGCTCTTTCGATCATCAAAGAATTGTTAGAAATAGAAGATTTAACGATGCAGCAAAATGGACTTCCACAAGAAATTAACAACTCAGAAGTAAAGAAAGAGATAACACCCCCATCATTAACACCCTCTGCTCTTCCTCCAGCCAAATTACTGTTGAAAGAAGGATGTATCGTGATGTTATTGCATAATTTATGTATGAGTGATGGGCTATGCAATGGGACAAGATTAATTGTATTGAAAATTGGTAGAACAATTATAACGTAAAAATTTAACAAGCGACGAGAAAGGTAATGTAGTACGTACTCCGCGAATAACATTAGACACAAAAGGAGATCTTGATATGCCTTTCGTATGAAAACATTAACAGTTTCCCGTGAGAATAGCTTTTGCAATGACAATTAACAAATCACAAGGACAAACATTCTAAAAAGTAGGTTTATTTATAAGAGAGAAAGAAACGATATTCACTCACGGGCAGTTATACGTTGCATTATCACGATTTAAGACCAAACAAGGAATCAAAATTCAATGCAATCTTGAAGAAAAGTTCAAATATTGTTTTTGCTGAGGATTTAAAGTAAAAGTGAACATAATGCATATGTAACAATTCCCATGAAATAAACAAGTCTCTTTAAATTGTATTTCCGGTTAACCAAACTCGGGAGTTGGTGAGCAAAGCTAGCAGGGGGCAAAGCCCCCTAGTTTAAATAAAATAACTTATTTGAATATTCACAATCAAATCTCCATATAAATTTGGCCAAATAACAGAAAAAACAAGATTGGGAATAAGTGACAGCTGTTAAGTGGAGAGAGCAGTTAAGAAAATGCCAAATAAATGTTAATGTTGCAGTACTTACAAAGTCTCTTTATATTTGACATACAACATCCAAACAACTTTCAGTTGCTACTGTGTTGATGCCCAGAGGAACAGGGTCTGGGACATCTGTTTTCTAATCTTGGCCTGTCTCCAGTGGCAGAGGCCTTATATACTTCTGTGCTATACTTTACTGCACAAGCGATCAGATTGTGGCAAACCTATATGGGGGCTCTACAGCAGTGTGGCTGGCTATGCAAGGTGCAGGTGTTCAGGGATCACAATGATTTTTAACATGTGATTATGACTGACTTATAAACCAATTCAGACTTCCTAGAGCAATCCTCTTGGAGCTGTGTGCTGAACTGGAGCCTACATTACAGAGACAATCTTGCAGAAATCGCATGATCCCTGTTCTGTTACAGCTTTTAACAATCGCAGTGTATTTGACAATGGGCACTTTTCAGTGTGAACTGGCTGAACAGTCAGGAGTCTCAAAGTCATCACTGAGCCTTGTCATGCCATCATTATGGGATAATTAGTTCTTGAAGTGGAACCAAATAACTGCCGTAGTAATGCCTTTTGTATCTGCTTCTTACTCAATGTGAAGCATTATAAAATGCATATAGTTACCCCAAAGAGCTCCACTTCAAGCCTTGTGTATAATTAGTTGCTACCCAGATAAAAAATTTACAATCGGGTGAGGAGATTGAGATCAAAAGGCAATTTTCATTGATTGCTTATTTTCCTACTGTAATCAGTGCAACTGACTGCGCACATGTTGCGATAAAGGCACCGTCACAGAACGTGCTTGCTTTTGTTAACAGAAAGTCCTTTCATTCAATTAAAATACAACTAAAATTTGATGCTGAAATGTGTCTGAATAACTTTGTTTCAATCGGGTCCAGTTGACCCCACGATTCTCTTATTTTTTCAAATAGTAGAGTGGGAAGCAGACTTCATGGTTATGCTGTGTGATGTTTGGTAATGCTGTCATTGCCACATATTTCAATACAGCACACTATTTTTTATAAATTAATCAGGTGGCTACACGCTAAGGCAATTCATACCTAATGCACACACTTAATGTCATTACCAGCTTTGTCAATATTTTATAAGCAAGCACACTTTTGTAAATGATTATAGTTAAGCATGACATTTATACAAGAGACAAGGGTGAGAGAGAGTTATATAGGTTTTGTTGTGTTTTTGTGGTTTCTCAAGGAAAAGAAGATAACCAGTGTTAACCATTGGAGATCTCAATACCTGTAGTGAAAGATTCGAACAAGATGTTTTTTTTTTTTTACTGGGAGGTGTGCTACTTCTATGCTCTTGTCTGAAGTGAGTTTCTGATCACTAGAAGATTGTCTTAGAAAGTGGGAGCTATCATTTCCATTCTAGCTTTGACTCAAAAATAACACATATATGAGTGTAAATTGACATTTCTGAATAGAGAATTGAGTAATTTGCTATTTAGTATCATGTCTTTCTGCAGTGGTTGCTGGTACTATTAGTGCAAATGACTACAGTGTCAGTTAGCTCTTTTTCCACTTACCTATTTTTGTTTTCTTCCAGGAAGCATCAAAACTTATCACCGGTTATCCTAAACCATGGCACAATTGCAAAAAAAGAGATTCTGTAGTGTCTATGATCAACTTCTAAACAAAAACATTGTTACCTGACTTTTGCAACATTTTATAGCCTTTCTCTATCATTGATACTTTTGTACTGAAGTGTTTTTCAACAATATGTTTTACACTGCAGAAACTGATTTTTAGAAGCAACAGGAAATAGTTGGTGTAAACGAAACCCATTGTTGGCCAACTAACAGGAAGCAGACTTACTCGTCTATGCATCACTCCCAGAATTTTTGAAAATAACTAATTCTGAGCCAGTTTTGTATGCCATACTTCTCAAAATTGTCCAGTTATCAAGGATAGGTGATGTGCCACTTGTACATTCTTAAGGTTCTTGGCAACCTTCATGCTATGATAGAAGTCATGTGTTGGGGATAGAATTTCTCCAAGAGATAATGCTATGTGTGACAGACAAAGAGATGCAATCTAAGTAACCTCTAAGCAGTTTTGCCATTTTAGTAATTATATACATCATCTTGTTCACTGACTGATTCTGAGTCTCATTTGGTGTCCTTTGTCATGGCTCATGGCAATTATCTATGAGCAGTGCAATATGATTGTATGGACTGCCCCATGAAATAAGCAGCAGATTTAGGATATTAGTGGTTTTGCTGAGTAATGTACAGATTATTTTTGTCTAATTTGTTATCTTTTTTTCCAAACTTTCCATTTCAAGCCCTGAAAGGCAGGAGTGGGAATGTCATTATAATACACACAAATGAGCAGGCATAGGGATTCTTCAAGATGCCTCCAATAGCAAATGCACCTTAATCAAAATTTATGAGGCACTTGGAAGCTTACTTTTTTCAAGATTAACATTTGTAGATTGCATACAATAGTTATGCATTTGTAAATTCTGTAATTAACAAAATTAAATTGTTATATACATATTGTAGCCACTTATAGGAAAGTTAAATCTCCAACTGCAGATTTGCTTTTAGCATCAGCTGATGTTATTTACTCTGTAATCTTCATTATGTTTTTAAAGCTGCAACTTTCTAAACTTTATCCTCTCTGTTGCAGGAAAATCTTCAAGGGCCTCCAGTGCTGCAAGCAATGTGAATGAATGGCCTGCACCAACTCTTCCCACCACAGTGGCACTGAGAGCCAGCAGACCACCTGAAGCAAGAGCTGCTTGGTCGTAGTGCTCCAAATTTCACTTATCAACATTCTTTAAATGCATGGTTGGCTATAGTGTATTAAACTTGTTGTACATCAGCTAAATCAAGCACAGCTACAATGGATGCATAAAGCATGTTGTGATGGGTACTTTTTTTTGTTCACAGGAACTTAGTTTGCAATGTTACGGAATACATTAAATTGTGCTATCTGTTATGTGAACTTAGTTGCACACTCTTGTACACATTTTCAAAAATGGAAAGCAATTCTTAATTTACATTTTTATTGTAACTATAAAAAAATGAATATTTTATATTGTGAACAAGTTCTTTTGCTATTATGTCTGTCAATAAAGCTGAATGTTTCACTATATCAGCTTTCATGAATATATTGTACAGTTTTTGACATGTTTTGTTACAATATTTACACAATGTATTTTTGTATCTGGAATGCATTTATGTTTCTGTGGTGGTATTAAATATAGTCATTTTCTTCTTTTTCAATGTACCTCATTGAATCAGAGTTTATCCAGCTTTTATTTAATTTGTATATAATTTTGTAAATATGGTTGCATTTATCTGTTGTGATGAAGGATATGCATATTATGTTTATGAAAACAGCTAGATTCTGAATAACTTCATAAGATTTTGCTCAGGCAGAAATTAATTAATTCACTGCTTCATTTCAAGTTACACAAGTTAACAAGTGCATTTTAGTAGTTTTGTTGTTCTCCTCGACTCCTTTAACCTCTTTGGTGAAAGTGCTGCTCAAGTACTAACCAGTTGTTTTCTTTTTGTTAGTTTCATGTGATATTTAATTTCTACAGTCCAGAATGTGCTGAGTTTTTCCTGAAGCCACATTTCCAAATCCTGTCTCAGAAGTACATGTCAGGACACACACCCTCATATAATCAGCCAGTTTAGCTTCTTCATAAGGACATCTATTGAATTGGTGAAAACCTAAATGAACACGGAGAAAATTTGAAAACTCCACACAGAAAACATCCCAGCCAGGAATTAAAGAGGAAATGACAGGGGCTGTGCCACAGTTTTGCTAATTAAGATTGTATAAATATATCAAATTAGTAAACATTTATGTTGTCAGGAATGGGAACAACAAAGGACTTTGAACTGTTTGAGCCAAATTAGTACAGGGTGCATTTACTACTCCTGTGCTCGGCATGTTTAGCTCCACAAACGAAAAGCACATACGACAAAAGTCTACCTTGAGGAAGTCACATAGTATTATTTTTCTAAAACCTGGCAGCCACCTTAGGATTTACATTAAAAAGCCATATTTGGTTGAAAATGTGTGCCATACTACCTTATTGCATTGATCTGTAAAGCCATTCCTCCTCAGTGCTTTTACAACTTTACATTTGTCGAACAATTAGTAGAACACTAATGAATTCTTTATTTGACTTTGACAAACCACAACTGGATTTGAGAAGTTACCTCCAGAAAGAAACATAACAATGGTAATGATTTATTTCTTTTAGCAAACAAATATGTAATGCTGAGTCTCAAATGAAAATGTATTGTTAGACAATGAAGAGGAAGAATTTCAGAATCATCTTTAAGATTAAAATGTCACTTTATTAAAATTAATTGACATGTTACAGGGTATATATATATATATATATGTACAGTTCCTTTGGTGAATTGCCCATGAAGCTATAGATAAAACACTGCCATGATGTAATGGACAACGAGTATAAAGAAGGAGCTATTCAGATTTCCCTAGGAAATAGCTTGTTGTCCAGTAAACCATAGCTTTACAGAAAAAAAAAAAAACATTTTGGTTCTGCAGCAGGAAGTTATTTGGGGAATCAAACATATTTCTTAATTTCATCATAAAGTACTAATACAAAAGCACCGCCCATGCCTCTCAGTACATTTGACCAGGCACCCTTGAAGAAAGCTTTGGATCCTTCATCTTTAGCAATCTTCTTCCAGCAATCAATGGTGCCCTTGTACATGATGTCAGCTATCAAAACAGAATAAAACATTTCATGAAAAAAGCTGTTTGACTATATGTTCTTCTGTAATATACCCACTGCTTGTCAATGTATTCTTTGTAGGTCATCAATTGTATGGTATTTATGAAAATTTTAGTTCCATGTTACATCACAATTTAAAATGGTAATATTTACAACAGCCTAGACTCCAAGTACTATCAAGTCTTAACAGGGTAATACGGTATATTTAAAATTAACAAATAATGTAGGGTTTAAAGTAAATTAAATTTTGACCCAAAATTATATTAATAGAAAGTAAACATACTGCATGAAGTACTGATAACTAACATACTTTTGTGGATCATTGTGTAACTGTGTGCATGTCACTTAATTTCACCCAACATAATTCTGTGGCACCCACATCTCAGATTGTAAATATGTCTGTGAGATGAAAACTGGATTGCTGTCTTTTGTACTGTTAATGTAGCTTAATTTAAATATTAACAAGGACAGCATATTGAAAGGATCAACCATATATATAAATATTTAAAGGAAAATCCTAAATTTGAATGAAAGCTGTATCCTTACAGACCTCGTATTTGTTTGTCTTCAGTATGGAACTGATCAACTGAACCCTGTCTTCATGGTTCCCAGTCTGTATGTGTTTGTAAAGCAACATGGACTCGTCTGCCTTGCATGACATGACTTTAATTTACCAGTTAAGACCCACAAAACTGGAAAATAAAAAGCCTAACTGGTGCTTTTTAGAAGGGGTGAAGGTGTATTTCTGATTTACTAACCGACCTGACACTTCTAATGGAGGATCCCATGTGTATTTACACCTTCTTGGGTTTTCTGGGCTTATCTTATGGACGCCATATTCGTAAAACGTACCATGACATACCCTATGGATTCATTACATTTGATTATTCCAATACATATTCAACAGCCACAGAATACCCAGTTTCTTTTATTTTATTAATTCTGAAAACTCAATTCTATATCATGCATAAGCTGAGCAGGCCAATCCAATAGCTTACCTCCTTTGCGACCTGACTGCATCATCATACGACGACGAACAGTGTCAAAGGGATATGACACTAGGCCTGCTACGGCAGTGACAGTCTGTGCAATCATCCAGCTCACCACGATATGCACGTTTTTGGGATCTGGCATCATACCTGAAGATGTAAACGGAAGATAGTTAGCCTGATGATTGAACAGTGCAATCCAATATTTTAAAGGTGGAAAGCAGCTGGATATCTTCAATACTATCAAAAAATGCATTGTTCTAATTGGAACAAACCACTTTTTTAACATTATAGAACAAATAAAAAGGCTTCAAAACTTTGAAATACCATACATAAGGTCTTAAAGTTTCTTAACTCTTTTACTACTCACATTTTTCACTGTAAAGTTAAAGAGGCTTCTGCCGATTAATTACCTTTAGCTGTGTCGTAGACGCCAAAGTAAGCAGCTCTGTAAATGATAATTCCCTGAACTGACACATTGAATCCCAGGTAAAGACCCCTTAAACCATCTGACTTGAAGATCTTGGCTATGCAGTTGCCAAGGCCTGTGAATTCTCTCTCGCTGAGCCCTTTGCCAACGTCGGCAGCCAGCCTGGTTCTGGCAAAATCAAGAGGATACACAAAGCAAAGCGACGTGGCACCTGCAGCACCTCCAGATGCCAGATTCCCTGCAAAGTAGCGCCAGAACTGTTTCTTTTGATCCACTCCTCCTAAGAAGATCTTCTTGTACTTGTCTTTGAAAGCAAAGTTGAGGGCCTGGGTGGGGAAGTAACGGATTACATTGGCCAGGTTGCCTCTCCAAAAAGAGAGGAAGCCCTGCTCTTTGGGAATCCTGATGACACAGTCAATGATGCCCTTGTACTGAGTCGCTGCTGTGATCTGCTTGCTGGCGTGCTGGACCTAGAGAAGAAGATGTCAAGAGTGGTGAACTGGTACTGCCAAACATGTCTCCTGCTCAACCCTAAACTACAAAACTGTGAACACAAATCAATGTCAGACAAATATCACCATCTAATAATAAGATGGGCCTGCAGCACTGTTCTGTGACACACCTAGGATTAGTTCAAACTAACACAGATATTTTTGAAAACACATCTTTTTAAGATTTGTTTTGGCATTTCATTCACAGTGAAACCCTTATTCGAACAAAAAAAGGTATTGTTTCAAAAATGTTCCCCGAGGTGAATAAATTAGAAAACCCCAGATCTCGCTTAGCAGTGTGGATGGTGATAACAGAGCTTTTTTGAAAATGCTGACTTATGATGGCCATGTGATAATGGGCATGCTTCAGTCTGGTCCATTGCCTAATAGTGAAGAGTATTTTGATTCAATTTACTGATTTGGTTCTTTCAAACTACCTAATCAAATGAATTGATCATTTTAATTTTAATTCATTTGATTTATTAGATTAATTTATAGGATTTGAGGCTGATGCATGTGTGAAATCCTTTCCCCTCTGATTGCATTACAAATGAATAATTTAATTATTCGTACAAGGGACATTAAAAAAGTTTCCGTACTTTTACATTTTTGTTGGAAATGGTGAAGGCAGGAGGAGTAATTACTGGCCATTAAAAAGTTGGTATGATGTTGGGAAAATTGCATCGCAAACAAAAGGTGACTATATGGAGAAAAGTGAAGTCATTTGTTTTTGAAATTCTTAATAGAGTTTTTTTAAAAAAAGTGTGGAAACTTTTTGAACGTCCCTTGTACATTATATGACATTGTCCAGCATCAGTACACAAGTTATGAAAACACATTTAAGAGACATAATTAAATTAAGATGTTACTTTACAGACTCACAAATGAATGACAATATTGCAGCTTGTTCTTGGGTAACGGATCAGTTCAAGAAACGAATGAGAGTTGTGAGACTCTTTCTCGGGTAATGATTCATTAAACACTGGAAAGAGTCAGTAAATATATTCTGTGCACTGTAGTAAACTTGAAAGCAAATAATTTTTGAAAATCAGGATAATATTTTTATAAGTTTAGTTTTATGACACTAAATTGTGGAATGTACAAAGTGACAGGCTATAATATAATGTTTATATATTCGGCCTAAAACATTTCCAATAACGAATAACGAATTGTATAAAACAATTAATACATTCTAATATAAATGTATTGTCACAGCATTGTACTTGTATGTAGCACGAGAGAATGAATGATCAATGAAAAAGATCTCATTCTCCGATGATTTAGTTGTAGCTAGAAAGAATCATTAATCAAATGGGTGGTACTTTCTTTATACATTTTAACGAGATAGGCTGACGGCATCACGCATGCACTTTAACACTCATGTTATGCGCTACTTAATCGATTCCCATATTTCACTAAAAAGAGTCGTTCAAAAAGAACGACTCGTTCGAGAATCGCTCGTCACTAGCTAACTTCCCTGCATCAGCTGTGATAGGAACTACATGGTTAAGGTTACAAGGCGTCCCGTATTTCCCGTGGCAAACACGCATTTCTTACCCAGTTGTGCAGTCCCGATTTTTTTTCCCCTCACAGAGCAGTATATAAGTCGTTGCATTAAAACTCATCAATCATTTTAATTCTGTTCAAAACGGGCACCATCACACTAATATTCTGTATTTATGAAAAGCTTACTAACTGCGCACTCCGCAAGTGTGAGATCAAGCCGCTTAGTTCTGACTGAGACTAGTAGTCACGTGCCGAATCCATCACTACAACTAAACGTTTGTGCTTGTTTAACGAAGAGCTTCAGAGAGAATATGCATTTCTGAAAAAGATGCATTTGGTTCAGAGAACAACAAACGAATGTGTCAAACACGTGGAAAAATGTTCTATTTTACACGTGAGACGCAGAGATATTACTCAGCATACATAAAGACGCCGGGAAGGGAGGTAGGTCAAGCCTGAATAAGACAATTTATTTAAGCGTAGTGGTTTTCCCTTATCATTCAGTGGCATAAGTAAAAAGAAATGAAAAATAATGCCTGATTAGGTTTTTTGTAATTCAATTGAGTTAATGTAAATAAATGTATCTATGTTCATGCGGTGCAAAGTGATTGTAGGTAGAATCTATCATAAGCAATAGGCCCGCAGCACATGCATAAACCGAGGTGATGTTAGCTTGACTTTAGAAATTCGTTTGACATTCAGGCTCTGACGCTTCTTATCTCCGAATCGAAATGAGCAATGTCATTAAAATCAACTATGGAAAACCAAACTTTAAAGTACACAAGTAACAAAGCACCTTATTATATCAATGGCTCTAAATGCTGTATTGGTTTTACTCTTCATTATACAACCGCGATACCCCCAGTATTTAATTCCCAGCAAGCCCCAAACACCCCCCTCCGCCATACTAGATTCACCGAGAAATTACAAAGCATTAATTTTGGCTGAATTCATATTTTATATTGTCCATGGCTTTGGTATGCACCCTTGTAGTACTTTGTAACTTTAAAAATCAGTTGTACTTCATTGTTTATCTTCCCAGAAAATAGTCCGATTTGTTTTTATTCCTCCTTTCAGTATTTCGACAACATCGGCTTTATTCCTCAAACAAATTGCACTGTTAGCATGCCAATACAATTTACCCATTCGTTGCGTTTTTACAATACGATCTGAAGACATTAATGAGGATAAAAAACCTTTAAAACGAAAACGGCTTTTAAAAAACGTATTAATGTTAGTGTGGACTCGTACTTAATAGTTTAATTCATTGAAGTGGTGCTTCTCCGCTGTCTTTTTAAAAACGAACACGATTAAAAATTTACTTAACATAAATTTCAACCAGTCGTTCGAATGAGCACATGTTCTATCATTTGGTGTCAAGCTGCCTTCCATACTACTGTCCTAGGGGATTTTGACATTTACACGTAGACCGTCGATCCTCTTTGCATGTCTGAACACACTGCGTGGCTCTTCCATTTCTGGATACAAGGCGATCAGTCCAATTGTTTAAAATAATTTCTTCTGCTAGACTAATGACTTGCGGGATTTGTCTACATTGTATTTTTTTCCTCACTCATTGTTTGATCAGTTTTGCTATTTATGCTTTACATATTGTGTAAAGCATCTTTTGAAGATTGAGAAAAGCGCTATATAAATACACATTATTTTATTATTACCTTTAACATTTTAAATTGTTAAAAAAACACTTTTCTGTCTTATTCCCCATAAGACATACTAATTGCTAATTAAATACAGTATTTATAATCTGTAGCGATTTATTAATTTTTTAGGTTCATTTCACTTTGGTTTGATGCAAACAATTCAAGAATGATCCTCAACTGCAAAAGGTGACATTGATGATGGAAGAATGAATGGATGAAAAACACTAAGAGTCTTGAAAAGTAACACAGGCTTAGAGCTCGATTACAAGAGAAAGGCTTTAATACAGTTCGGGACAGTCTGGGGAAAATGAAGCAATGGAAGGCCTAGTGGATGTGCTATACTTCTAAAGGTCAAAAGACACCATTAAATTTTTGGTGCTAATTGAACAGACAAACAACTAAGATAAGATAAAACGTTTGCGGTCAGGCAGCTGTCCTCACTTATATCTACAGAGGGCAGTAATGTCACTGCCCAGTATCAGACTGCCATCTTAAACAATGTTCATTCATTCATTCATTCATCTAATTATTCATTCTTCAAATCCATTCACTACAATTCTGAAGGATCAAGGACATGCAAAGGGTGCAAGGCAGGACGCATTTCTTGATCAAGTGCTACTCTGTTGCAGGGGTGGTGGATTTACAATATACATTGAATCATACAATATGCAAGTACTGCAGTTAAGGGTTAACGAGACCCTGGAAGGCATCCTTATTTAGCCAAGCTGGCTAAATGCAGATGCCTGTGCAGAATGAAGAGAGGAATGAAAAGCAGCCCGAAAGGCTGTAGTGGGGACATGCTGACGCAGGACCACAAATGCTAACCCACTCGCCGAGCATACCCACTTCCTAAAAGCTGCTCCTTTGACCCCATTAGAAAAAAAAATGGAGGCAACACTCACCCTGTTTTTATGTGTATCTTTAAAAACAGCAAAAGCTTACATAAATGCACATAATACGCTAAAAAGTAGCACATCAGCCTTGCGTTGATATTTCGGACTATTAGCGTTATATGGATCATAAATGTCTGGGCGTATTTCACCAGCCGAACGAACTTCATTTCTTTCCCTCACGCGCGCTCGCACGAAGGCTCAGGACACATACATATGAAAGTCTAATGCGTAAATTCGTCTCCCATCAGGTCGAAAGTTGTATTTACTTTTACACTGACATCGATTCACATCTAAAATGTTATTTGCATGCATCTCCAAAAAGCAGGACAACTTGGCAGGGACGTTTTTTCGCTTGAAAATCCAGTTCGATGTCAAGCCTCCGGGTTTCACGCGTGTGTCCCGCTACATAGCAGTGCCTCTGTTGTCTGACAGGTGGAAGCGCGTTTTCCGACAGCGAGAGCTAACGGGTTTCTAATTATAGGAGGACTTGTGCAGACAGGAGCTCAAGTGAAATCTTTCAGACAAGGACTAAAACGTTTACCTCTGCAGAAGCCTAAGTGAAGCGCGATGTGACAGTGTAGAAAAGTTAGGAAACACAGGGCTGATGGTTTATTAGTTTAGTCATGAGATTGTCGTCTGCACAGATTTATGAGCGGCTCGACCATGTAAGGGCACAATATTTTAAAAAGCAGCCATTACCAAAAGTGATCCACACAAAAAGGAAGACTACCATATTCAGGCAGACGATCCTAGCAACAAAACATAAACCAATGTTTGTAACTCCGGCCAAATCCTAACCAATGTTTGTAACTCCGGCCAAATCCTTCGAAGGCGCCCATTCCTCTTGTTAATATGCTTCCCTATAGCGGTTAGCCCAAGAAGCGACTCAACCCAGCTTACCTGCAGCAACAACTTCACCCTCTCAATGGGGGCCACAGCGGTCTTGGAAATGGCAGCGGCGATACCCCCCGCCAAAAAGTCCTTCAAGAAACTAACGACTTGGTCAGACATTTTTGCAAATGAAGTTAGAAGTCTTGGCTTTGCTATAGGAGTGCTCTTCTCCACCCAGGTACTTGCCGGCAACCTGACCCCCCTCGAAATGGACGAGGAGCATTCCTGCTTTCCTAATATAGCCCAGCGGTCTATCGCGAGAAAGGGGGCCACCGGAGAGCAGCTGCCCACATCCAGATTGGTGCTGCTGAATAAATTTCCTAGGTCACAGTTCGTTTCAACGCCATTTTATGACAAAAAGTTAGGCTTGTGTCTTGGGGACGTTTAAAGGGCAAATTAAAGTGACCAGGGCCGGTGTCACCCGGCGTACACAGTGTCCTGCGACTAAACGCCCAATTGCATGGGTCACGTGTGTCCTAACATACTCCGGGATCATGATTCCAAAAATCCCTGATTTATTGACAAATATCTTCACAGATTCGATCCATTTGTCATTTGTTTATCCAAATGTGAAGTTCCGCGTTTCGATAAATATGCCTGTGTTGAAAGAGTAAGAAGATAAATTTCTCCGCTATTGTCTGTGTGCCACCTGTCTTCTTACAACAAGTAATTAACTCCACTTCACCAGGCCACAAGACATATCTAAAGCTTTCATTAATTGCTTACCTTTATAAGGAATGTTCAGCCAGGAGATGCTATTATTGATCTGAAGGAAAAGAAAGTCACATCGATTAATTGACATTTAAGATATTAAAATTTAAATGACCTATAGAAAATATGAAGCATGCAGTCCCTAAAAACAAAAACTAACTGACTAACTATATATATATATATATATATATATATATATATATATATATATATATATATATATATATATATATATATGCTACAGCACATACTGTACAAGGATTAGACAGTGGTATGTAAAGAATAAATGTCACATAGCGCTATCCGGACACTTCCTTTTTTGAGAACCCGATCTGTGTATAATTTATAAAAGGTTTTAATGTCATTGGCCCTGCGTGAGTGGGAGTGTGCGTGAGCTGGCCCTGAACGGGAAGACAGGCGACAGATTCGCCTTGTGTACTGTTTGGTTACTACCCTGTGCAAAGAGTGCCGTCAGGATACGCTGCGGTCCAACCCAAGCAGGATGCCACTTAGACAGTATTGTATCAACATTCATATTTTTGAATAGAGTTTTAGATAACACATTTCAAACAGTATAGTTAGAGGATTCAGATTGCGTTCTTGCAAAATATTTCTCACACGGGACAATTAAGTCTGTAGATATTGTTTTAATAATAGTAAAATAGGTGGACTGGCCCTCTTAATTCAGACAAGTCACTATCTGTGTGAAATTTGCACGTTCTTGTCTGTCCCGATGTATTTCTCCGGATTAGCCAACTTGACTACTCAAAACTGAGACCAGCGATGAACTTGGCATGTCGGAGCACAAATAACGATGCAGTCAGAAGTGGAACAAAAATGGGCAGAAATGTAATAATAATAGTGATAATTTACTTTTGGATAAAGCGCCCAGGACTGACAAACTGCTTTGGAGCACCGTGAGAAATCCGAGTTTGTGCGCATGTGCAGACCTTTAAGAAGTTTCCGCACTTGTTGACACTGAAGGCGTATTTACTGAACATGAAAAGAAAAAAAAAATGAAAAGGGACGCCGAAAATTTCTATGTACACATTTCATTTACCTGCGGCGGGTCGGCTCCTGCCTTGCGCCCTGTGTTGGCTGGGATTGGCTCCAGCAGACCCCCGTGATCCTGTGTTCGGATTCAGCGGGTTGGAAAATGGATGGATGGATGGATTCCATTCACACGAGTAATCGACAATGAGTGATGATAGTATTGTCGCCTTATCATTTTAATGAGTTTTTTCTGAAACCATTTTAAAATAAAAAGTGACATTACAGTTGAAAGATGATGGTTGTGCGTTGTACTGTGAAATAAAGCAGAGAAAGTGTTAAAGTAGTAAAAGAGATTCTACAAATTGTTATAATGCAGTGTCTAGTGGTATAAAAATAATAAAGAAACTGTGTCTGACGTCATATCTAAATCAGGGCACTTTGGAGCAAGGACAGTTAGGGGGAATTTGGGTCTGTAAAGATATGGGTGGAACAATCAGCTGTTTTCAAATTCAGCTAGGTATGAAAATACCTAATTTAAAAAAGGGGAGGGGGGTGGAGGGTTATGTCAGGGAAGTCAGAGTCGTTTTGTCCGGTAGAAGGAAACAGTTTAGAGAGGAAAAAAGAGACGGGAATAGCCAGCTAACTGGACACTGATACTGTAGAAAAACCGGGGAAAATAGCACGACAAAGGCAAGAGGTGCGACTCAACAGACTTGATCCACTTTTCCTGTATTTTCATCCGACATCACACTTAGTGTGATTGTAAAATATCTATCCATCCATTTTCTAACCCGCTGACTCCGAGTACAGGGTCACAGGGGTCTGCTGGAGCCAATCCCAGGGCACAAGACAGGAACCAAACCTGGGCAGGGTGCCAACCCACCGCAGGACACACCAGGGCCAATTTAGAATCGCCAATCCACCTAACCTGCATGTCTTTGGAAGGAAACCGGAGTGCCCGGAGGAAACCCACGCAGACACGGGGAGAACATGCAAACTCCACGCAGGGAGGACCCGGGAAGCGAACCCGGGTCTCGTGAATGCGAGGCAGCAGCGCTACCACTACGCCACCGTGCCGCCCGAGTGTAAAATATATAGATATATATATATGTATATTTATTTAGCAAAAATGATTACGTTATATCGCCCATGTATTACGCTGTTTGTGAACGTGTTGGAGCGTATCGTATCATCGTGTACGAGTGTGCTTCGGTTGTCAGTTTCTAGTGACAGCTAGTGAGAGAGGGAGATTCGTGCATAGCTTGCAGTCAGGTGAAAGGAACCGAATAGACATTATAGGTGTACATTTTGTTTTAACCATTTTAAAGTTTAGTAAGTTTAGAACAGCTGTACTATACTGCGATGACGCAGAGCTAATATAGCAGCTTTTCAGCGTCAGGTATGCGAGTCTTATACGGTATTTCATTTGTTTAGGGTCTGCCTGGAGTTTGCATGTGTATGTGTATTTGTTAGTTAATTGGTATTAGAGACTGCCGAACTGCATATGTTTATCTGTTTTAAAAATTCTGGAGAAGTGTTAGTAATATTTATCAATTACAAAAATGCCCTTTTGGTGTGAATACTGTACATTACATCCATTGTCTCCCCAACTGGGTAAACAGTCTGCTGTACATTTATCATCTTTATTATATCTTAAATCTCTTAAATGTAATCTAATCACAAAGACTTTGTTTTATAGTTTCATATTTTTTGATAAATAGTACATATTTTTCATTTGCTTTATTTAACAAATGCACAGACAGTAGTTGTAGCTAAACGTTTTGTTACTGGTTACCTTCTTCTATTGGAAAGTTTAAGTACGGATTTTTGCGAACTCATTGTACAAGGCTCGCAAGGGAAATGCCTATCCAGCCAGTTATGTGCACATGGCAGGACCACCAGGGCACTCACTCAAACCAATATCGACTTTCTAAAGAGTTTAGCCTCGATAATCAATGTAAGTGACACGTCATTGAAATGTATGTGGGGCGATATTTATTAAAACCCATGTTAACACCGTGCCATTGTGACGATGTGGGTTCGCTTCACGCTCCCGCCTGGCTTCTGGGAGTCCTTGAACCCGTCACCGTCGGTAATGTTACCGATGAGCTCGGCAGTGAGGCACAACAAATAGAGCAAGGGGATGGTACAAAATGTGCAAAAGTACTTTTATTAAAATCAACAACAACAAAACAAAGTCCAAATAAAATAAAGTGCAGTGCTTCAAATCATTAAATAAATAATCCATAAAAACAGTTGTGAAGTGGAGGTTAAAAAAACAAAGAAGAAAAAACAATCCTTTAAAACAACAATGAGGTTAAAACAACGCTGGAAGCAGTCCTTTAAAAAAATCCAAAGCCCAGTGTCTTTTACCTGGCGGCTCTCCTGCTCTCCCATCAGGCTTCTCAACAGGAGAGTTGCCCTATCAGCAGCTGGCCTTCTGTCCACTCCACTGGTCTGGAGGCTTCCCGATCCCTGGCTTCAGTTGCACTCTTCAGACCGAGACTTGGCTTCCCTAATGACCAGGACGCTCACGTCAGGCAATACAAGGCCAACCATCCTACTATCGGTCACTCCCATTCCTCCATAAAATGTTCAGTGGGAGCGACCTCTTCTAACTGCCCTAGGTGTTCGCTAAACACCCCTGCTAGGGCTCAGCTGTCCAGCTGCCTGCCTGGGAGCCTTCACTCGCTTGCACAGGCTCTCCTGTAACCTCCGTCTTTCTTTTTCCTTCCTTTTTTCTCCCCCTCCTAGCCGCTACGTACTTCTATTTAAGATGGGGACGTGATTCACCTGTGGAACAATTACGGATGCGGACGACTCCGCACCTGTGCGCTTAAGTGAGATTCGCCCGCACCGCAAATCACCCCAGGAACCACTTCAGTCACACATCACCATGGCTCCTCGCTAAGCCACAAGTGCGGTGATTATTTATTTTAAAAATGGCCCTTTGACATGAGCTGTGGACCCGCTATACCACATATTTTGAAAACTACTGTATACTTCAGATGGCTATTTTCTTTTTCTTTTTTATTTATTAATTTTATTACAATCAATACATAGCAATCAAGTTTTTAAAAAAAAGAATTATGCTAAGAACAGATCGATCCCCACCCTTGAGAGAGAGAGCAAGCCAAACGGTGTAAAATTTAAGGCTTTTAAAAATACCTAAATCAACAAATTCTCTGTGCTTTATAAACTCATTTCAAAATATTACTGATTAGATCCTGCCATGTTTTGAAAAAGTCTGCACAGATCCTCTAACTGAGTATTTGATTTTTCCAATTTTAAATAATATAACACATCAGTTTCCCACTGACTTAAAGAGGAGAGTTTGGGTTCTTCCAGTTTATCAGAATAAGTCTGCGTGCCAACAGTGTAGTGAATGCAATCACAATTTGTTTGTCTTTCTCCACTTTAAGACCCTCTGGAAGAACCCCAAACACAGCTGTTAATGGGTTAGGAGGGATTGTGAGTCCAAGACTGTCTGAGAGGTAATTAAAAATTTTTGTCCAGAATAATGTTAATTTGGAGCAGGCCCAGAACATGTGACCTAGTGAGGCTGGGGCTTGGTTGCAACGTTCGCAGGTTGGATCATGCCCTGGAAACATTTTGAGAGTTTTAGTCGAGACAGATGTGCTCGATATATAATTTTGAGTTGTATAATTGTATGCTTTGCATATGGAGCTTGAGTGAATTCTCTGCATTGCTACTTTCCACTCCTTTTCTGATATATTAATTGAGAGGTCATTTTCCCAGTGTCCTCTTGGATCTTTGAAAGGAAGGGATTGTAAAAGGATTTTATATATTGTAGAGATGGAGTCTAACTCCTTGAAATTGAGCAATAATTTTTCCAGCGTGGATGAGGGTGCAAGATGAGGAAAATCTGGAAGGTTCTGTTTAACAAAGTTCCTGATTTGAAGATAGTGAAAGAAATTTGTAGCTGGAATGTTAAATTTGGAATGTAATTGTTCATAGGATGCAAAGACGTTGTCTATATAAAGATCTCTAAGCAAGTTAATTCCAAATTTTTCCAGATATTAAAAACTGCATATGTTTGTGAGGGTTGAAAGAGGTGGTTCTTTTGCAGGGGTGCCACAGAAAGAAGCTTCTCCGTCTTAAAATGCTTTCTACATTGGTTCCAGATTCTAAGTGAGTGGAGCACAATTGGGTTATTAGTGTATTGCCGATAACGTGTGTTTATTGGAGCACAAAGCAAGGAATACAAAGAAGTACTGCAGGATTTTACTTCTATTGCGGTCCATGCCTGTGTATGTTCTTCTATTTGTGTCCAGGTTCTTATCGACTGTATATTTGCGCCCAGTAATAAAACTGGAAGTTAGGTAGAGCCATGCCGCCTTCTGCCTTTTGTCTTTGTAGGGTCGCTCTTTTGATGCGTGGATGTTTAGAATTCCAAATAAATGAGGTTATTGTTGAATCTAATTGCTTAAAGAACGATTTATTAATGTATATTGGTATGTTTTGAAATAAAAAGGAGCTTAGGAAGAATATTCATCTTAACAGTGTTAATTCTTCCAGCTAGTGTGAGATGAAGGGTTGACCATCTATGCAAGTCTTGTTTAATTTTTTCCATACAGACGACAAAATTTTGTTGATAAAGAGCTTTATGTTTACTTGTGATGTTTACCCGAGGTATTTAAACTGTTCTGCAATGATAAAAGGAAGGGTGTCTAATCTAATATTATATGCTTGCGAATTCACCGGAAAGAGTACACTTTTATTCAGATTAATTCTGAGACCAGAGAGCTTTTGAAATTCTGTGAGTGCTGCTAAGACTGCAGGCACAGAATTTTCTGGATCCGATATATACAGTACCATGTCATCTGCATATAATGAGATTTTCTGTTCCAGTCCTTCTCTGCTAATCCCCTTTATCTGATCAGTATTTCGACAATGTATTGCCAGTGGTTCAATGGCAATTGCAAACAGCAGTGGTGACAAGGGGCATCCTTGTCTTGTGCCACGTTCTAGTTTAAAGTAGTCTGAGCAAATGTTATTGATGCAAACTGAAGCTTCTGGGTTAGTATACAGTAATTTAATCCATGCACAAATGTTCTGGCCAAACCCAAACTTCTCCAAAATAGTAAAAAGATATTTCCATTCAATCATGATCTTGTACCCCAATAAAATAAATGGTGGAAAAAAAGAAAAACCTCGAAGTGCTAACAAAATCTACTACTAATAGGGAACTATAAATGTACACTGCTCAAAAAAATAAGGAAACAGTTAATCAACACAGTCCAATACCAAGTCAATTAAGCTTCAGAGATATCAATCTGTCCAGTTAGGCTGAATAAGTGATTGTGAATCAACTTCACCTACTTTGGTGCATTAGAGTGGCAACAGGAGCACTGCAGAGGCAAACCCCAAAAAGGGAATGGTTTTACAGTTGGTGGCCACAAATAATTGCTCTTTCCTTATCCTTCCTATCTATTTCTTCTGTAATTTTTCATTTTGCTAGTGTCCTTGTCACTACTTGTGACAGTGCAGGTCATCCCCAAACCAATGGGCCCCACTGGGAGCCACTTCAACATGCCAGTGCTGATAGTCATGACCTGTATGAAATGTGCAGATGAGGACAAACACACCAAGCGAGGGGATGGTGAAAAGTGCTCAAGTGCTTTTATTAAAACAAATCAAAACAAGACTGACCAAAAAGTAAATAAATAAAGAATCCATAGAAAGTGATGAGATGTGGAGGTTAAAATGATCAAATAAATAAAGAACCCATAAAAGTAGAGATTCTGATCCGGACTCAGGCTCGGGTCCTCCCTGAACCATACCTCCAGAGAGGCTCCCTATCTGAACCTTTGATTCCTGCTGCCTCATGGCAAGTCACTACCATCGTTGGCCCTCCATCTCCAGGAAATCACTCAGCCAGAGTGACCCCAATTGTGACCTTCACCAGCCCTGAATGCCGTTCACTCAGTCCTGCCTTCTCTCTCCATCTCTTAATCTCCTTCTTTTTCTGCCTTCTTCATTTCCATTGCTGCCTTTTGTTTTTCGCCTTGTAAATATTTTTGGGATTCTTTTGACTTTTTGACACTACCTGCAGCCAATTCAGTTTACACATGTAGTCCAGCTCCTCTAGGATGGCACATCCAAACATACTATTGCATAGTATTGCATACTATGTTCACACCCCATCACTGTAAAGCTTGATTGGCATTTGCCAGAGTATACCACATCTGACTGCTGTGCCATTGGCACCTCGTTCTCTTCATAGATGAGAGCAGGTTCACACTGAGCACTATGTGACAGATGTGAAAGAGTCTGGTGAGCTTTATGCAGCCTGCAACATCATCCAGCATGACTGGTTTGGCGGTGGGTCAGTAATGGTCTGAGGCAGCTACCCTTAGGGGGTTGCACATACCTCCACGCACTAGGCAATGGTACCCTGACTGCTGTTAGGTACTGGGGTGAAATCCTCAGAGCCATTGTCAGACCTTATGCTGGTACAGTGGGTCTTGGGTTCCTCCTGGTGCTGGACAGTGCCTGGCCTCTTTTAGCCAGTGTGTGCAGGCAGTCCCTAGATGACAAAAGCATTGATGAGACAGACTGATTTGCACACTCCCAAGAACTGAATCCAATTGAAAACCTCTGGGATGGTGCATCTGGCGCCACCAAGTAGCACCAGAGACTGTCCTGGAACTCACTGATGCCCTGATTGAGGTTTGGGTATAGATCCCACAGGACACCATCCACCGTCTCATCAGGAGCATGCCCAGACATTTTCTGGATATCATACAAGCATGAGTGTGCCATACACACTACTTATTCTCATTATAAGTTGCTGCGATGAAATTCACGGAAGTTGCATCAGCCTGTGATTTTAATGTTTGACTTTTTTGATTTTTTGTGGTGTTGAATCCAGCCCTCAATGGGTTGGTGATTTTGGTTTCCATTGACCATTGTTACATCATTTTGTTCTCAACAAAATGCACATTTTTACTCAGTAAAGGTTTTCTGCTTGAATATTTTGTTAATTTCAAGCCATCCCTTGCATCAATCTATGTCCTGGGTATGATGATAAACTGCATCCAGCCCTGCAAGCGGTCCTCCAAGTTGCAGGGAAATCATGGGGGTTGGTGGCAGGATTGGCACTCCAGCCACCGTAAAAAAAATTTCACACAGCTCTGAGACAACAGAAAGGACTCCTTTTTGCTCTCCGCGGGAGTAGCTCTGCTACAGCCACCCATAGTAAAGCTGCTCGCATAATGAAGGGGATGGGGGAAAGCTCTCGGGAGTCCCATCCCTGGAAGAGTCGAAACCGTTGGAGAGTCAGTGGGGTCAGGTCTGTTGCGGATCGGAACTGGTGTGGTGCTGGGGCATCGGCCGCTGCATGGCAGCACTCGGGTACCAATTTGAGGTGGCCCATACAGGTAGGTGCATGGAACGTCTTGTCTCTTCGGCAAGATGATCATCTTCTCTGCTGTTGGTGGAGCTGTGTAATCTTTGCATTTCAGTGGCGGCACACTCTGAGATGCGCTGACCGGGGACTGGCCAGATCTCTGAAGGTGGATACACCTTTTATTGGTCTGGTCGGTCTGATGGCTGTCATACTTGGGGAGTAGCTGTTGCTGTAGCAGACTGGCTTCTTCTGATGGTGTCTGATGTCACTCCTTTCCAAGAGCGTATTATGAGACTCAGATTACGGCACTCCCTGGGTGCCTTGTCTCTTGTCTCAGTGTATGCTCCGACCACTGTGAGTGATGTCTCAGCGAGGGAGACATTTGATTCGCAGCTTCGCTTGGTGGTTGATGGGTGCCCACGAGGTGACACTCCTCTGGTCATGGGTGACTTCAGTGAAACCACTGGCCCTGACATGGTTGGCTATGAGGATTGTCTCGATCCCCATGAGTCTGGTGACTGTGGTGAAAGTGGCTCCATGTTCCCTGACTTTGCAAAAGGTCAGGGGCTGTGAATCGCTGGATCCTGGTTCCAGTGCTCAGAACCGCATCGCTGGACTTGGTACTCCCATACTGGTGGTGCGGCGAAGGAGATTGATCACATCCTTGTGGGCAGACACTGGACGCTCTTGCAAAACTGCAGGGTCTACAGAAGTGCCCAGTTTGTGAATTCTGACCACAGACTTGTTGTTGCTACTCTTAGAATCCAGCTTAGGTCCAGTAGGTTACCACCTACTAAGAAAATGAGCCTGGACTTGGTCAGACTCCAAGACCAGACAGTTTCTAATGAGTCTGCATGCAGTTTGTGTAAGGAACTTGCAGATTTTGGTATGATTGCCGATCCTAATGTGATTTGGGAGACCTTCCGTTACAAGAACCTGAAGGTTGCTGAGGGTGGTGCTGGTGTTACTGGTGTGTCCAGAAGGAGGTGTTTCATCTTGCAGGGCACCCTGGATATCATCGAGAAGAGTCGCAGTGCATGGCTCAATGGCAACTCTGGTCTGTAACCAGAGTCTGGAACTGAGAAGGACGGCTGCGAGGGCTCTGAGGGCAGATAAAGAGGAATTTGTTAGAGGAATCTGTGAGCAAGTGACACACCATCTGTGGTCTAGCGATCCACATCCTGCTTACACAGGAATTGAAGCATTATGCACATCTGAATCTGTTCCTCGGAGAGTCGCAGTCAGGGCGGCTGATGGAACGGTCCTTATGGATGACACTGCAGTTGTGACCCGCTGGGCTGGCTACTTTGAGCACTTGTTCAAAGCTTATCCTCCGGCTAGGATGTTGGATATCAGTGGGTCCACGGTTCTTGAGGCTGATCCTACAATTAGCTGTGAACCACCCAATCTCACTGAGATTGCACAGGTGGTGAACCAGCTGAGGGGGGGAAAGGCTGCAGGGATCTGTGATATCCGGGGTGAACTTCTCCAGGCTGGTGGTAAGGCTGTCCTCCTGGCATTGCAAGAAATCTTTGTTTCCATTTAGGAGACTGTTATCATCCCAACTGACTGGAAAATGGGACTTGTCGTCCCTATCTGGAAAGGGAAGGGTGATCGCCTGGATTGCAGCAACTACAGGAGGATAACACTGCTCTCGGTTCAAGGTAAGGTCCTTGCTAGGGTCGTTCTCAATGATCACTTGCTCTCCTACCCGCGACTGGAACATTCTGGTTTTACACCTAAGAAGTCTACCATCAACCACACCCTGGCACTGAGGGTTCTCATGGAGCGCAAACGCGAATATCAGTAGAGTTTATTTACAGCCTTTGTCAATTTTCGTAAATCATTCGACTCAGTTGATCGAGCTGCCCTGTGGGACATCCTGAGGGTTTGTGGGATCCCCTCAAGGTTGCTGGATATTATGGCCGGCCTGTACACTGGTACTGTGAGTGCTGTGCAGAGTGGAGGCAGAACCTCTGCATTTTTCCCAGTTAATTCTGGGGTTCGTCAGGGGTGTGTTTTTGCTCCTACTCTGTTCAATGCTTGTATGGACTGGGTGTTGGGCAAGGTCGTGGGGTCCAGCGGCTGTGGGGCATCTGTTGGTGAAGAAAGATTCAAGGATCTTGACTTTGCTGACAATGCTGTGATCTTCACAGAGTCAATGGAGGGTCTGATCGGGGCTCTTGAAAGACTGAGTGAGGAGTCTGAGTGTCTGGGTTTGCAAATGTCCTGGATAAAAAACAAGCTCGAGGCCTTTAATGACCTCTTGGGCACAGCCATCAGCAGTGTGTCTGTTTGCGGATAGAGTGTCGACCTTGTCGAGAGGTCTCCTTACCTTGGTAGTGACATTCATGTCTCTGTTGACTCTTCCTATGAAGTCAGTAGATGGATTGGGAGAGCATGGGGGGTCATGAGGTTGTTGGAAAGGTGTGTGATATCTATGCAAAAGGATGAAGGTCCAAGTCTTTAGAGTCCTGTCTTGCTATATGGTTGCGAGACATGGATGCTATCCAGTAACCTGAGATGAAGACTGGACTCCTTTGGTATTGTGTCTCTCCGGAAAATCCTTGGGTACCGTTGGTTTGACTTTGTGTCGAACGAGTGGTTGCCAAGGACCAGGCCAAGGGGTTGCCCACGTAACACCTCGCTGCAGCAGGTAGAGGGTCATTTCCGGAGGGTGGGACTGGACCGTGTGTCCTAAATCATTTGCAACGAGTGCAGAATGCAGCTGCTAGAATCCTAACTAGGAAAAGAAAATCCGAACACATTTCTCCTGTTTTGATGTCGCTACACTGGTTACCTGTGTCTTTCAGAATTGACTTTAAAATTCTTCTTATAGTTTACAAAGCCTTAAATAATCTCGCTCCATCTTATATATCGGAACGTCTGACACCCTATATTCCAAATTGTAATCTTAGATCATCAAATGAGTGTCTCCTTAGAATTCCAAAAGCTAAACTTAAAAGTGGTGAGGCGGCCTTCTGCTGCTATGCACCTAAAATCTGGAATAGCCTGCCAATAGGAATTCACCAGGCTAATACAGTGGAGCACTTTAAAACACTGCTGAAAACACATTACTTTAATATAGCCTTCTCATAACTTCACTTTATCTTAATCCTGATACTCTGTATGTTCAATTCATCATAATAACTATTCATGGTGGCTCTAAAATCCGTACTGACCCCTACTCTCTCTTGTTTCTTTTTCCGGTTTCTCTGTGGTGGGGCCTGCGCCACCACCAACCTACTCAAAGCACCATGATGCCCCAGCATTGATGGACTAAAAGCCAGAAGTCCACGTGATCATCATCATCATCATCAAGTCCTTCCATGAAAACCATAAATACAAAGAGGACTGTTTCATTTATGTTAGGTAGAATGCCCAGAGGGGACTGGGCGGTCTCATGGTCTGGAATCCCTACAGATTTTATTTTTTCTCCAGCCGTCTGGAGTTTTTTTGTTTTTCTGTCCCCCCTAGCCATTGGACCTTACTCTTATTCGATGTTAATTAATGTTGATTTATTTTGTTTTCTTATTGTCTTTTATTTTTTTATTCTTTATTATGTAAAGCACTTTGAGCTACTGTTTGTATGAAAATGTGCTATATAAATAAATGTTGTTGTTGTTGTTGTTGCCTGGGGGGTTGCCAACCAGGATCCCAATTTGTTTCATTGTGTAGTGGGTGCGGCAACACACTGTACCAGTGCTTGCTCCCCAACTTGACTTGACTTGACTTGCATTGAAACAAGTTTATTTTGCATTGTTTTTCTTACCCCAACTGATGTTTATCAGTATTAATGAGCATAAAAAGTCACATTGTAGAAAAAATGAAAGGGTAACTATGAAAATAAGATGCTATCTTGAATGCTAGTGTTTTACACACACTTATTTTCACAGTTTTTCCACTGCCATTTTTTAAAGGAAAAATACTGTAGAGCTGTGGAGTGGTTGACAGTAGTGACTCAATGGATTTCTGTTGATTTCATTGCTTTTTTAGATACAGTTGCTTGCTTGCTATCTTTAGGTAGACCAGTCACTTTAGGTGTACTATAATGAAGATCTTTTGACTTTCTCAGGCTTATTGAAGCTGCTTATTTAAATACGGTATGTGAACTCATACTGCTGTGACTCAGTGCTGATGTCATCCCTGCCTGATGCAAGAGTCAAACCTGTTACACAGTCTTCCCTTGGAGAAGCCAAGTGACAAGAGCACAACAGCAGAGATGTTGAGTATTGGTGCTGTCAGTTTTTATAGCAGGCATGTTGTGCACCGTACTATCAAGTGGCACAGTAAACGTTATTCTCAGCTTCTGGGCAGCAATCGGGCCTTTTTATGTGGGCAGGCACATCTTCTTGCGTGGTGCTGCAGATATAGCAGTCTTTTTGTCTGTCTTCCTTTCTGAACTGACGCTCCAGCTGGTATTCCAGTATTCCAGGTCATGGATTTGGGGTTTTAGACTCTCCCTCAACAACTCAGAAGATCCCAAGTCCATCTCTGAGTCTGCTGGGCTCTTGGTGAATTGCTGAGTTGTACTGTAGGTCTTTTACTTGTCCCACCTTTGACACTAATGTAGTGTTGCAGGGTGTTTGCCAGCACTAACACAGTGGAGTCTTGCTCATTTCATTGCTGTTTTAGGTTGATTGCCATCATTGGAAGGATAGCTCGCTTTAGCCACACTAGTGATCATGCAACTGTGGAAAGCTTTACCTCTTTTAGGCTCCCCTGAAGCAGGCACTGAAATTGCTCATTTGCTCAGGTGCTTTCCTGACACTTCCGCCACACCAGGAAGTGACGTCAAGGGGAGCACCTGGGGCTCATCCGGGTCATGATAAAAGGGGAAGCCTCCCTACAGTAGACGAGCCAGAGTTGGGAGGAAGGAGATGAAGCTTGTGAGGAGGAGAGAGGAGAGAGGAGAGAGGAGGTCAAAAGAGAGAAAGAGAAAGAAGAAGAAGAAGAAGACGACAGTGAAGAGAGTTGGTTTGAAGGCATTGTGGTGCGAAAAATATAAATAAAGAAGTGTGTTTTGGACATTCTGGTGTCGGTCTGTCTGTGTTTGGGGGTACGCTTTTCACAGTAGACAAATCAGAGATGCAGGCCATGAAACAAGGACCACACAGAAGTAGTATACAGTTTCTATGATGCACGAAGGGGCTGATGTGTTACAAATACCCAGTACAGGGCAGTGTTTGTAGTTCATGTGTGCTGAGAGGGTTATTTAGTTATATAACTTATAACAGAGTGGGTGTAGGTTATGAAAGCTCTTCAGTCGCTACAAGTCTGTTTAATCTACATTTTTAACTACATTACCTATTAAGGCGCTGTTAAAAAGAACACCTGTAAATGAACTTTATTATCATTGTTATTTTTAAATATGACTTGCTGTTACAAAAATATGTAATATCAGTTTGATAACTGATTCTTGGATGAAGTAAATAAAAAAATGTGAAATGCCCCAACTTTCATATTAATATGTCACTGAACACACCTTAATGTTATGCCATGTGTAGATTTATTAACTTGTTAAATCTGGCCACAGACCCCAGGGCTTTTCTCACATGTCTGTATTAACAGTGTTATTTCACCTGCCAAGTAATGCAGATAATCTTCGGCACACCAATAAAATCAGTTATGCTTTACGGCACCAATTCATAGAATCACCGAGTTATGTAGTGCTTTTTTTTTTAAAAATGTGACATACAGCATATTTTCTGCTGCTTTCTGTTTCCTAGAGATGTGGCTGAGGAAATGCACACTCTATTCACCATGGAAGAATGTTGTCTCTGTCACGGACATGACTTGTAAGCTGCTTTCACCATGATTTATGTCTTAATTGGCACAGTGAGCATCATAATACCGGAATACCACAGAACAAGTCACATGACTGAATATTGTATTTACACAAGAAAATACATAAACCTACATGTGTTATTTATGTGCATCGATTTTCATAAAGGCTCTAAAATCTCTGTACAGTTTTGCAAACAAACTTAAACCACCCACACCCAAATCCCTGTACCTCCTTCCCATTATAAAAATGTCTGCTAGAACATAATTGCATACTGTTCCTACAGTCATTCTCTTAACCTGTTTATAATAAATAAATATGGTTGTATACAAGTTTTTTACAGTAAGTATAGTCGTATACAATTTTATAATATTTTCATTTATTCCAGTTCTGAATTGCACTGGCTCTGATTTATCCTGCCATTAAGACACAAGCCAACAATCTATCCTAGTCAGATTACAGAATAGGCAGGTGCCAGTGTGGACCACTCTTCTACTGGTTCCAGGAACAAGGCCGTGTGTCAGAGTTATTATATCTAAAGGTGACCACCAGGAATGAGACAGTCACTCTTGTTTTGGTTTCTAGGCTTTGCTGGTATTAGTGGAAAGGCATAATAAATGAATCTAATATGCAAAGTGATTGAATCCGTTTGTGGAGTCGGGCCTATCCCAACAGCAATGGGGCACAACGTAAGAGCTGACCTTGGATGAGGCACAGGTCCATCAAAATGTCTATTTATGTGTACTCACATTCATTTATAATGGGTCAAATCCTAGCATGCATGTATTTTGGATGTAGGAGGAAAGTGGAGTACCTAGAGAAAACCTCCAGGTAGCCAGAGGGAGAAGGAGTCCTCTCAGAAAGTGTCTGAGGTTGACATTTGAAACCAGACCCCATAGCTGTGAAAAAAATGCTAACCTGCATCACCATTGCAGGACAGTGACTACTATTCTGTTTTTTTGTGTAATTTGACAGTCACTGTAGTTATTAGGTAAAGATGCAGCACAGATATTTTATGTTAGTAGTATAATAAAGTAAGAGGTTCCGCATTATGTTTTTGTTTTGGTGTGTATGCAGACTGATTTGTTAGCATACAATAAACGACTGATAATTTTGAATAATTGTGACCATCATTCAAAAACTTTGTACAACATGCAAAATCAACACAGAAAATAATAATGCCAGGGTTAAAATGTATGTCCCAGATGCTATGCTGCAACAGCACTAATAATAATGTCTCCCTGTCACCCCTGAAACATGCAACTAATAATTAATTTGCTGTTTGGGCATTAAAGTAACTCAACTATCCTAGCTGAAAATGTATAGGGTTCTGTCAGTTTTCAGCTACTTATTTCAAGACATCAGGCATAATGAGAGAGTAAAATTTTCACAACAGAAAACTTCAGTCCAAGCTGTCCAGTATTAGACAGAGGTGTATAATGCGCCAGGAATCTCTAAAAAAAAGCAATACAGCTTGTGCAACCTGCTAAGCACATATAAGCTCATTATGTGCAATTGTACACAGTGGAACAATTTAAAAGTTTAAATTTAAAGTTAAGTAATAGCAAGACTAAGACCTCACATCACTTTTCTATGTATTCAATAATGCAGGGCTCGCAAAACAATAGCCCGACGTCCCGGGGCTACTGTGTCTTCCATTCGGGCTACCAAAATCTATCTCAGCCCTGCCCGTCGGGCTATCATGGAAAGGATAAATATATGTTAATGCTTTTGCATTTTTTCGCAAATGTAGCTGGGTAATTATGTCATTTTCGGGCATCGATGAGCCACTGTCAATATGTGAAATATTGAAATCACGTTTGAATTCGCGCTTGTTTTTTACTTTAACTTTGCGATTGCGCGAACTGTGTATAGAGAGCGGCAGTACTGATTGGTCAGTGACGGATTAATTGCGCACCAATTCCTCTGACATCGTCTTATCACCGATTAGCTTACTATTCAAACGTGACAAGTCAAATCTCCCGCAGCAAGCTTAAACATGTGATAGAGGTTGATTGCGCAGAGAATTTAAAAAATCGCTGACCGTTATGTGTGTGCGTGTGTAAAAATAGATGGATTTACGCAGGTATTTTAGTTCTGGTGAGCCAAATAAGACAGGTCAGGGTGAAGTAGGGACAGCCAAAGAAAAGCCTACCACAAAGCGGGAAAGTTATGACAAATCAGACTATGAGACAAAAAGAAAGCACAGCTTTTTGGTTTCATGGACAAAATAATTTGTGTGGCTGGAATATGACAAGCTAAATAACATACTGTTCTGCCGGGTGTGTCGTGAGTTTCCCTCGATTTCTGACTCGACAAGCGCCTTTGTTACTGGGAACAGTAATTTTAGGAAAGACCCCATCAGAACCCATGAGAAATCTCTGCATCACAAGAAATGCATTGGTGCTCAGTCTGCAGCATCTTTCCCAGAACAAACACAAATTGCAAAAAACATACTAAAAATTAACCAAACACAAGAAGTCCTGAAAAAGCTGTTTAGAACAGAGTACTATGTTGCAAAGAGTGAACTACCACTGGCAAAATTTAGCAGCAAATGGCCTAGATCTTGGTTCCACTTACCTCAATGACCATGCTTGCAGAGAGTTTATTGGAGCAATAGCACAAACTTCAAGAGACCAGATTGAAAAGGAAATTCAAGAAAGCAGGTTCTTATCCATTCTTGCAGATGGCAGTACAGACACTGGTATAATAGTACAGGAGTTGGTTCATGTCTGGTATGTGAGAGATAATAGTGACATATCCACATACATGATCAAATGTCAGCCAGTCAAGAGTGCAAATGCTGCAGGTATTTTAGAGGCTATTGATGAAGCAGTGAACACCATGGGTATCAGAGAAGACACATGGAAAAAGAAAGTAGTGTGTGCAAATTTAGATGGTGCTACAGTAATGATGGGTGAGAAAACAGGAGTAGCTGGGAGACTGAAACAGAGGATACCACACATCATAACAATCCACTGTGTGGCACACAAATTAGAGCTAGCCGTGCTGGATAGCGTGAAAGGCTTTGAGTACCTGGTGAAATTTGAAGATACACTGAAAACCATCTTTAAGATGTACTACTATTCCCCAAAGAAGCAAAGAGAACAGACAGAAATAAGTGAACTGCTAAATGAGAAACTGGCACATTTCAGTGGCCTGAAGAGCACACAGTGGCTTCCAAGCCGGCTGAGATGTTTGAAGGCTGTGGAAAAAAATTACACTCTCACTGTTGGTTATATGGAGCACCTGGCAGGAGGAAGTGATGTCAAGTCCAAGGATGCAGCCAAGGCTAAGGGGGTGGTGCAGGAGATGAAGACTGAGAAATTTGTTCGCTTCCTGCATTTCATGTTGGACTATAGTACCATCTTATCCAAGTGCTGTACTGATTTTCAGCATGATAACCTAAACATCACACGAACAAATCAGTTAGTTGAGAGCACCACATCATGCTTACTCAGCCTAAAAACAAAACCAGGAGAATACCAGAAAGCCTTGGACACAAATTTCACAGCGAACAAGGATAGTAGCGTTTGCTACTGTGGAACTCAGCTCACAAAAAGTCAGCGACCTGCTAGAAGAGGTGAGGGCACAGACAAAGACACCTTTGGAGCAGAGATTCAGAAGATTATTGACAACACGGTCAAGTACATGGACAACAGTTTTAAAAATCTGCGTGAAAAGCCTCTCTCTTGTTTCAAGGTTTTTGACCCTTCCACTCTTCCCTACCCCAGAGAAGCGCTGGCAAATTGTGGGGATGAAGAGGTGGATTATCTTGTCACACATTTTGCCTGTTTGCTAGATGAAGAAGGGAAAGAGAAAATTCCACAAGAATGGATGGATCTAAAAATGTGTCTTGCAGAACACCGGGGTAGCAAGGTAGATGATTGCTTGTACAGAGATCTCCTCTCTGAGAATCCAGAACACCTCTCTCAAATCTTGTTGCTGATGAAATTAATGCTGACACTTAGTCCATCAACAGCCATCTGTGAGAGAGGATTTTCTTGCATGAACCAAGTGAAGACAACACATCGTACCTCTCTACACCCTGAAACACTGAATGACTGCATGCAACTCTCCATTAATGGGGAAACAGTTGAATCTTTTTGCCCGGACAAGTCAATTCATTTCTGGATGTTTTCTGGAAAATGTTCAAGACACCTGGATCATAAAACCCCGACAAGAACAAAGAGCAGTGAAATAGAGGCCGATGCACAGGAAGAGAAAGCTGATGAAGGAGATGCTATGTCCTCAACGTCGAGTGGCATTTTCTCATCCGTGACTTCAGTGGAAATTTCAGATTCAGAATCTGACACAGACTGATTCATGTTCTACACAGTTCTTACAAGTTCATAGAAATTTCTGTTCAATTAGAAACAAATATTTGAGTTGATGATAGTAATTTTTATACAGTTGTAATTTGTGTTTTAACAATTTTTTGATTGATGTTTTGTTTCCTTTACAATATTATACATTAAAAATAATCTGTCTTTTATTCGGGCTACTTACATTTATTTTGGGCTACCAAAAACTGAAGAGTGCCTGCCCAAAGGGCTACCAGGGATTTTGAAATTTTGCGAGCCCTGTAACTGTATCACAAGTTTACAGTGAGGTGATTGTACTAATAAGTACTAACAATTCTACAACGAGCAATTGATGGACTGATTGAGTACGTTTATAGTTCTTGGGATGAAACTGTTTCTGAATTGCGAAGTCCGTACAGGAAAGGCTTTGAAACGTTTCCCGTGTGAGAGCAGTTCAAATAGACAGCATGGCTGAGGCAGCATGTGCTAGATGCTGTATACTGATAATTCTCTTTCTCAGCTTCTGTAGATCTTTGATTCCCCACTCAGATACAGTGATATAAATACTCTGAGTGGTGCAGTGAGAGTAATATGGAAAAAGATGATCCACTGTGGCAACCCCTAACGGAAGCAGCTGAAAGAAGAAGGTGCAGTGAGAGTAACAACGCTAAAGCAACTGTTGTATTTAGAATAGTTTGACCATTCTGTGGACCATCATATTGTTACTTGTTAATTACAAACAGATGCATTAAACTAATAAACAATTAGTTTACAATTGCATATCATTGATCACACGGCCTATTGCTAGTCAATGGTATGTCCTTTAGTTTGGGTTGTTTTATTTTTGATTTGTTTACTGATAATTTACTGATATTTCAATACCAATACTGGTTTTAGCAATTTGGCCTTACTTTGTATGGCATCTTAGTGAAGCAAAAACATTAAGAGTGGGTTGCTAAAGAGATATTCCAATGTTTTGTACTCAACGTTCTAAATTGTTCTTTTTTTCTAATTGTCATTTTTATCATCTCCATGTAGTAGCATGTACCCAGGAGCTGCTAAGTTTTCTCCTAGCAATACATCAGATGCAACTGGCTTTAGCCCTGGTTACTTCCCCACTTGGTCACCCACTACAGTGCCCCCATATTCCTCAAAATCCTTAGTAAATCCTTTCATTCCTACTCCTGGTATGTTGTTTAGGGGTTAGTTTTAATACAGGTTGGAAATCTTTTCACTTATGCTGCAGTCATAGTGTTGTTGTGTAGCTTGCTTTGTAGCTTCAATGTGCAAAGTTGTTACAGTATATAGTATGTTAGACAAAGTTGTTGAAGTTTACTACTTTTCCAACAGGTGAGACCATGTCTCCAAGCTGTTCTTCAGCACAGAAACCCTATTTACCAGATAGTTACATGCTCCAGACCTCTAGCTACTCCCCTGCCTCACCCAGAACTTCTAAAGGCTCTCCCAGTTGCTCTCTAAAAAGTCCCTATTACTCTCCTATTTCAACTTCCTACTCTCTAACCACCCCTTCTTACTCACCCACTTCACCTAGTTATTCGCCAAATTAATCTTCCTATTCACTGTGCTCATCCAGCTACTCTCCCACATTCTCTTCTGACTTGCCAGTTTCATTCAGTTATCCACCAATATTGCCCAGCTGCAGCCCAGCTTTCCCATCCTACTCACCCAGTTGCCCTATCTACTCTCCAATCAGCCCTTCCTCCAATATTGCTAAGTTTTCAGACCCTGTTCCCCAATTCCTCTCATCATCCTCAAACTACAGTCCCACTTCCCTGTATCTCCAAGGTACCCCTCTACATCATGTTCCTCTAGTTGTTGATATACCCCAGTCTCCAGCTTACAGAAACTACTCTCCAAGAAACCCGGGCAACAGCTTAACCTGTCCCAAATACACACCAACCAGCCCCATCTACAGCTCCAGTTCCTCTGAATACACCTCTACTTCTCTTAGGCATCATCTTATGTGCCCCAAGTATTCTCTCACCTCTCTCATTTACTCACTTCCATCTACCAAATACAGTCCAACCGCCCAGTATATTCTCCAACATCTGTAGGTAACATGCACAGATTACCTTGTACCACCACCCTGGGAGAACAACTAACCCCGGGCCGCTGCACGATGAGAATACTGCTAGTGAAATGCAGTTTTTTATCGAAATCTTTCGGAGGGAAAGTGACCAATGCTCGTCCTTATTTATGACCCACTCACCACTCGCCCAGGATTAGCAAACGATAACAATGATTAAAGTGATGAAAGGGAAAAAAAATGTTAAAGGTATATTTACATATTACCAAACACGACAGTTTAAGTAATTCCCCCCAAAAAAACAAGTACATAAGAAGAATGAAAGACAAACTTTTACAGATTAGGGTGCGAGACGTTCTTGCCCGAGATCGCTGTCCTTACAGTTCATGAGCACGGTGAAATGCTGGAAGCCCCACTGAATATGCTGTCAACTGATGTCAATAACAAAAATGTTCTATCCTACCAGACTCAAAGGTCGATCGCTCTGGTGATACCGAAAAAAAAATTTGTCTTCAGAGACGTGCCCCCCTTAAATAAAACCTGGATTCTTGGCACTATCTCGCTGCTTCTCCTTGCTCCACCACTCAATGTCTCTCTCTCTCTCTCTCTCTCCCCCTTCTTTTCCGGTTAAATTTTCTTCAGCCCCAACCGTCCTGTCCATGCTGTGTCTTCTCCTTAAAGGTGTATTTCCACATTTTGGGGGAACCCTCAGCAACTTATTTCCTGATGTACATCCTAAGGAGATGCAAACTGACTATGGGACAATAGTAAATGTGGCACCTGCTACATATTCCCCACCTCTAGACCAAGTGAAGGGCCAAAATAGGGCTTCATGTTAGTCACATGCACTGTATCCACTTTTACCCCAGTGTTAGTAGAACATTGAATGCGGTAATTAATAGGACCTATTTTGCTAAGTACCGTAGCTGGGCCAAACCATTTTGGAGGTAGCTTCGCAGCAAATTTAGTTGATGCCTTAGAGAGGGGGTGAGCCCTCAACCAAATCAGGTCATCCACTGAACAGAGAAGCACTTTTCTCCATTTATTGTAGTACCTCGCCTGTTTGACCTGCAACTTCACCATCCATTACATGCTTGTAATTGCTGATCAGGACATGGTGGAGTAATATGTCATTCTAACAGCCCCAGAATTTGTCTTCCAAGAGTTAATTGCACAGGAGTTTCACCGGTACCCTTATGAAAGGCAGAGTTTAGGGCCAAGTGTAGTTGGGGAAAATTTTGATCCCAGTCTTGATGATGGCTCCCAACATAGGAGGCAAGCATGGTTTTCAAATTGTGGTTCACTCATTCCAAGAGGTTAGCCTGAGGATAGTAGGCAGTGGTCTACTTGTGTTGTACACCCCAATATCAAAGCGGTCCATCTCTGTGCTTGTGTATTGTGCCCCCCTATCAGTGATGATAAATCTGGGAACTCAACAGCGAGTGAAAATTTTACTTCTGAGGTTAGAGCAAATGTGAGATGTTTTGGCATCATGCAAGGCAAACAGCTCTACTCACTTAGTAAAATAGTCCACTGCCACCATTAAATAAGTTTTTTTTTTCATTTTAAAGACTGGGAGCAGTCTCATTAGATTGACACCCCAAGCTTCTCCAGGGTCTTTCACTGTTGTGGACTGAAATGGTCCTGCTGGAAAACCAGGTGGGTTCATGTGCTGCTGACAGATGATACAATTCCTTACGTGTTTCCAAACCTCCTTCTTAACTGCCGGCCACCAGGGTACTTCTAATATCTTTTTTAACGTCTTCAGTCAACCTAGATGACCACCAAAAGGGCTGTCATGGGAATAGGCAAGGAACTCAGGCACATGTGATTCAGGGACAACAAGCTGATATTTGTTTCCTCACAATTTTGATGGCACGAAGTAATATTAACACACCCTGAAGTTCCTGAAAGGTAATGTGATACTTTCTCTTTTCTGAATTATTCCGTGCCTCCTGACAAACAGGACTAATGGACTGAGCTCAAACCATGTCATGAAGGTCCAGATGCAAGTCTGTCCATTGAGTTGATACAAGGGCCACAGCAGAAGTTATTGGTGATTCCAGAACCCCCGAAAGTGCTGGTAACACATTTCCACATCCCTTCTGGTAAAACATTTTAAAAGTAAACTGTTGAAGACGCAAAACCCACCAGGTAAATCTGGATGAGGTCTTGGGGCAATTAAAAGCCCATGCCAGGGCACGGTGGTCAGTATATATTCAAGCAGAACCCCCTCAAGAAAATGTCACCACCAGACATTCTTTTTCGGAGGCTGAATAATTGAGCTCTGGGCCACGTAGGGAGCGTGAAGCACATGCAACACCCATTCTTCTTCCTCCTTTGTTTGAGTGAGGACAGCCCCAAGCCCTAAGTCACTGGCATCTGTTTGCACCTGAAAGGTAAAGCTTGGATTGGGTTGAGACAGGACAGGTGGTCCCAAAAGTGCCCTTTTGAGGTTCTTAAAAGCGCCTTCGCATTCCGGTGTCCATTCCCACAGTACTCTCTTCCTGGTCAACTGATGTAAAGGGGCAGGGCAGCAGTGTCAGCTAATTTAGGGATGAATTTGTGGAACCAGTCTACCATCCCCAGAAAGCGTTGCAATGCTTTGACGCCTTCAGCTGACACCACATGCCCCAGGAAAGTCAGGTGGGACTGTAAGAAGAGGCACTTATTCATGTTCAAGGTCAGCTGAGCCAGTTTGAGTTGGAAGAAGATGTCCTTAAGGTCCAGGAGATGTTGTTCCAATGAAGGAGAGAAGACAATGATATCGTTGAAATACATATAGCAAGTCTTCCCAGTCAATTCTTTTAGCACATGCTTTGTTAATCTCTGAAAAAAAGCCTCAGCATTTTTAAGCCCAGAGGGCATTACCCGAAAATGAAACAAGCCTTCTGGAGTAATAACTGCAGTCTTCTATATACTATTTTCCCCCATGCACTCTTGCCAATAGCCAAACTGAAGATCCAAAGTGCTAAAAATAGCTGCCCCTCCCAAGGATTTCAATATTTCATGCACCAAAGGGATGGGATAGGCATCATGATGGGTTTTGACATTCAGACCCCTGCAATTGACACAGAATCAAAAAGTGCAAATTGACTTCCTGACCAATACCACTGGAGCCGCACCAGCTGAGGATGAAGGTTCAAGTATACAGTCTTCCAATATGTGGTCGACCCACTCTTTAATAAGCCTCCTCTTCATCTGAGACACCCTGTATGGCCTAAGCCGGACAGGGACCTCATCCACAGTGTATATATAATGAATAAGTACTATTGTGCATCACAGTTTGTCTGTCCAAACCATAAGCCATCTTCTCAATAGAGGCTGCGCCTCCCAGGGCTGGGTACTTAAGATAGCTTCTATAGGACCCAACTCTGTAACGGGTGGTGCCAGATAGTAAAATAGATTGGGCCACCGTAGCTTTTCCTGAGATCTTTCTTCAAACCCAAACACCTCTAACCCGGGCAGTGTATACTCCCTGGACGTCAGACGCAAAATCATTCCTGCTGCAATGGTGGAGTCCAAATCAAGCAGCAGCGGGTTGGTCAAGTAGGCATCCTCTAAGACATATACGTCCACCTCCCAGGAAACACTGTGCAATGCAAACCGCATCTGCCACTACCACATGCCCTCCCATCTGCCAAGAAGAACCTCATTGTACCACTGGCCTTAGGCAGCTGGTGTTTTTATCTTTTCCCACAAGTTGCACTTCATTAAGGTAAGGGTGCATCCAGTGGCTACAGCCCATCCCCAGTGATGTCCCTTACAGTTACTGGCACGTCTAACAGGGTTAACTGGGTCCGCACAATGGTGAGCTCAGCCCTGGTGGATCGGTCCTTTTGTTATTGACCCCGGCCACACAGCAAACTACTGCCTGAGGAGTCCTTAGTTTTTTGTTTATGCCTTCTCATGGCAGCCCAGTCTTTCTCAATTAAGGTACAAATTTTCACGTGATTGTACTGAGCCCACAATACCCCTTAAAGCCACAGCCAGTCGTGGGCTACAGGCATCAAGGATACGCCTCACGATGTCGTCTTCTGACATACTAGGATTCCATTTCAAGCACGGCGCACACTATTCGTAGGCAAAGTCCCTGATGGGCTGTGTAGACTCCTGGCGGGTGTTCATTAGCTGCCCTTCCACCACAGCCTGATAATCCGTCGGTAGGAATGCTTCTAAAAATGCGGAAAGGAAGGAAGATCAGTCTATTATGCCTGCCTTTTCTGCCTGCCACCAAGACCGCGATGGACCGCTCAGGGGTTAGTTTAAAAAGTCCATCAACTCCACATTAGTAAAAGGGTGGAGCTCTAAAAACGGGTCTGTCTGCTCCACAAATCTGAGAACCTCCACTGATGTACATGATGTTTCTACTTTAGGGAATTCCAAGTGTGGTGCAGCAGCCATGGAGACCCTGGAAGCCACACCTCTCATCGAGTTAGACTGCATTGATTTCCTAGAATAGGCGTCCTTGATTCTCTTCACCACGTCGTATAGCTCGACTCCCCATTGCTGATCCCTTCTGTGGAGACAAGCAATCTCTGTCCCAACTGCCTCACCCGACTTTGCACATACTCGCACATTGCATCCATTGCGATATCCAACGATCCGTGCAGCCCCTCTTCACGAGCTGCGGCCACTTCTGCCAATTCCCTGATCTGTTCGCGCATTTCTTCTATCCGTTCTTGCATCTCGCCCCATAACGGCGGCAGGATGTCTTCTCCTCTTTGTACCTTGGGTGTAGATATGTATAAAGAATTCAGCAGACTGGCTGCTTCGTCCACCTCTTTCTGCGCCCTGACCGTAACGTGTCTGCCCAACACAACCTCTCTCTCGGGCCGGAAGCCTCCTGCGCCAAATCCACAGAAGACATCTGAACTATGGTAGTGAAACTGCGTGAAAGGAGATAGCGGATGTGTACTAATGAGTCCCCGTACGAGCCACCACTAATCTGTACCGCCACCATGGAAGAACAACTAACCCCAGCTGCTGCACGATGAGAATACTGCTAGTGTATCGCTCATCTTTATTTATGACCCACTCACCACACACCCAGGATCGGCAAAAGATAACAAACATTAAAGCGATTAAAGGAAAACAAAGAAAAGGGTATGTTTACGTATTAACAAACAAGACAGTTTAAGTAACTCCCCAAAAAAAACAACAACAAGTATATAACAAGAATCAAAGTTTTAACAACTCATGGTGTGAGATGTTCTAACCTGAGATAACCCGTTTTCCCCAAATTGTATCACTGTCTTTGTAGTTCATGAGCACGGTGAAATACTGGAAGCCCCACGGAATGAGTCGTCAACCGATGCCAATAACAAAAATGTTCTATCCTACCAGACTCAAAGGTCGATTGCTGTGGTGAAACCAAATAAAAAAGTTTGTCTTCAGAGACGCGTCTCCTTTGTATTCCAGAGTAAAACAGAACCTTCTTCCAGCAGGTGGCACGTAGGTGGATTCTTGGTGCTATCTCGCTGCTCCACCGCTTGATGTCTCTCTCTCGTCCCCTTCTTTTCCGATTAAATTGTCTTCAGCCCCAACCGTCCTGCCCGCGCTTTGTATTGTGTATCTCCCCATTTCCTGATGTACACCCGAAGGAGATGCAAACTGACTACGGACAATAGTAGCCTATATGTGGCACCCGCTACAACCTAAGAACTCACACACTTCTCCCACTTATGCACCAACTTCTCTGAAGTACTCCCCAACATCTCCAACTTAAGCCCCAATTCTTCACGTATTCTTCAACCTCTCCAACATAAAACCTAGCATATGCAGCAATCGGCCTAAATGAAAGTGACACGGAAATGAACTGAGAAATTTGCATCTTCATGTGAGTCTCCATATATGGTGATTCCTGCTCAATTTCCTGGCTGTGGATTTTATGAGTGATGGCTATGAATTAAGAAAAAAAATAAACACTGTGATTGGGGAGGATAAAATAAATAAATGTTTGCTAACTCTGTTCATTTATTATTTTTTCTTGTAATGGGACAAATGGTTAGCATTTCATAGTTTAATCCCTTGTCTTGATGCAGCAATGAGTTTGAGGAAAGAATTTGACCTGTAAATCATAAGCTAGGGCACAAGGTTCCTTGTAAAACAGTTTGACTGCTCCATTGCAATTTTTTTGAACTGTTCTTAGTGATGCTGACTGTACCAGGGCAACAGATGTATGATTAAATATCTTCCATGAAAAGATCTGTTTTATTGAAGTGGGTATGATTGAAATTTGCTATGTTGCTTGTGTGATTTTTTTTTTTACTAATGTTAACTTGGCTAAACTTACATTGGTTTAGTCTACTGCAACACAAAGAAACTGTTAATCTACATCAGTGCTACTTGGACATTTGTTTTCTTTTTCTACTTTCAAAATGTTTCAGTATATGTTCTTTCTTTTACACTGTATGTTTCCCCATAGCTTAAAAATTTAAAGCAGAAAAAACATTTTAAAGAATGTTAACTGTGCCAATCGCACAATGGTTTAAAAGGGGACTCGGGATTAAACTATGAAATGCTAACATGATCAAAAATAGCATGCTGAAGTTCTGTCTACGTTGGCGTTATGTTTCAGAGGTGTTCAAGTAAAACAAAGATGTAGATAGCAAGGGTGGTGCGCCGATCACCCGTCCACAGGGTAGTAAAGGTCTTTCTGTGTTCTGTGTCAGATCACCATAGGTCAGTTCCTGGAGTGAAGTGCACTACTGTATTTTCTGCTAATATCCATATGCAGTACGTGTTTACTTAATGGTGTTCTGGCTGAGTGAGAGCTCTTCAGACTGTTGAATTGGTACCAAGCTAAGCTCAAGAGATAAACAATACATTTTGTTTCATTTTGTGTTGTTTTTGAAGTAAAAGACTTATTTTGTCAGGAGCTTTGCATCTTTTCAGTTGCATTTGTACTTGTCTGTCTCCAATGTGGCTTCCAGAGTACCGATTTTGTTGACAATTGAGCCACTTATTCTTCAAGGAAATTTGTCAGTAAAATTCAGTTTCTGGTGATATGTTTTGAATGCAGTGTACTGTACAAGGTTTTGAAGTCTCAAAACCTCCCATTCAAAAGAACTGATGACTTCATACCTGAAACACAGAAACATTAAGTGTGGCTTTAGTTATAGATTAGTTTGTTTCAAGATTACCTTGAGAGAGGTCACTTCAACTTGCACATAACTATATATATAAAATCCAACATCTGTCTGTCTGTATGTCTCTCCGCTTTTCATGAGAGAACTACTTAATGGATTAAATCTTTTTTTTTTATAATTTGCTTGAACATTCTGATTGATTTTGCGACTTCTATCATCACGCTAAGAATCATAGTTTGCTTGTAGGAGCGATATATTCGCGGTAATCCGAGACAGAGCCTGTGGGCCGAGGGGAAGGGGAAGTGTGACGTCAGGAGAGGGGAACCGGGCAGGCCCTCCTCACTGTCCTGTTTCACTACTACGCTTATGGAGCACGGCTAGTTTTTGTTATAATTTCCTGTTTGTTTCTGCATAGACTTGCCATTTCACAGCCAAGATACTACACTGTTTGCTCACAGGTAGTGCTTGAAGAGGAGCAAAGTTACTGCTAGTACTCTACTCACTCAATGTCTTGTTCCTCCCTCAATTCATGATTACTTTTACATGATGGTGCCAGGGGTTTCTCCTCAGAGGTCGGTGAGTGTGTATATTAGTACAGTGGAACCTCGGGTCATGACCGTAATTCGTTCCAAAACTCTGGTCACAACTCGATTTGGTCGTGATCCGAAGTAATTTCCCCCATAGAATTGTATGTAAATACATTCCGGACCATACAAGCTGTATGTCAATATATATTTTTAATAGATTTTTAAGCACAAAAATAGTTAATTATACCACAGAATGCACAGTGTAATAGTAAACTAAATGTAAAAACATTGACTAACACTGAGAAAACCTTAAACAGAGAAAGCTAACATTGTAAGAGTTCACGCTATAGCCTTATGAACCGATCACTGTAAACACTTTTTTTAATGAGTTTTAAGCACAGGGAAAAAAATGAACATTTGAAAAATCCATAATTTATACAAAAACTAATCATAAACAACCAAGAAAACTAACCTTGCATGAGTCGAGTTCTGGCATGAAGGAACTGGGTGGAGAGGAGATTACAGTTTTGAAGTAAAGTCCCTCTGCGTGATGCACGTCTGACCGAGAACAATGTACTGTACAGGGAGAGACTGAACATGTGCGTAAATCACCTGCTCGTACGAACCGGAAGGGAAACTAAATAGAGCACAAAGAGTTCACAGCAAATGCACAGAGAAGACTGAACACGTGCAGAAATCATCGGCGCATATGAGCCGGAAGGGAAAATGGCTTGTTCGTCACCCGAGTGTGTGGTCGTGAACAGATGCAAACTGAACTTTTTGTCGTAACCTGATTTGTTCATGTTCCGAGACGTTCGTGACCCGAGGTTCCACTGTATATGATAGTAACGGGGAGGGTGGCCCTAATAAAACTTTTAGAGAGGTTGGCAGTGGCAGACTTCAAACATTTTGAGCACTTGGAGTCTGCGAGGAGCACCACAGCAGATCTTCCCATTCAAACTTTGTGTGTGGTGCCCTAATTGGCTAAACACAGGAATCTCATGCCCCTCCTGCTGTGAATATGAGTGCCTGACATTTTACATGTGAAGTACGTGAGATTTAAAAAAGTGACAGCTGCAGTTTGGCATTTTGAGGAGATTTCTGCAAATGTTTGGATCCAAGTAACGATGTTTATTTATATCAGTGATGTGTCCAATCAATCGATGATGGACAATATCAATGACCATTCACAAAGCCCTGCCTGCCAGATAATAATGGGGACGTTACCAGGATGTGAATGAAGTACAAGCTAATGGTGTTCTTTGCTATGTTATACTGCACACTTGTGAAACCTCATAAGAAATATAGCAAGTATTTTTGGTCTCCATAATATCAAAAGATATAGCAGCATTAGACAAATTACTAAGAAGAGCTATTGTGGATTTGCTGAAGGACTAGGAGGTATATGCAAAGGAGAAAAGATTGAAAGAGTTAAACCTTTCAAGTTCACAAAAATAAAAATAAGTGGTATTTATGGTTATGAATAAAGATAGAGGGATAGATGCCAGCTGTTTTAAAATGACTACACATTACACATACATCAGAATTAAAAGTCAAGACGGAGGTAAAAAGTTTAGGGGTAATTGTTGACTGTAATCTGAATTTTAAATCGCAAAAATAATCAGATAACTAGGACATCATTTTTTCACTTAAGAAACATAGCTAAAGTTAGACCTCTTATATCCTTGAAAGATGCTGAGAAATTAGTTCACGTGTTTGTTTTCAGTTGACTAGATTACTGTAACGCACTCCTCTCAGGACTACCCAAAAAAGACATAAATGGTTTGCAACTAGTGCAGAATGCAGCTGCTAGAATCCTAACTAGGAAAAGAAAATCCGAGCACATCTCTCCAGTTTTGATGTCACTACACTGGTTACCTGTGTCATTCAGGATTGACTTTAAAATTCTGCTTATGGTTTATAAAGCCTTAAATAATCTCGCCCCATCTTATATATTGGAATGTCTGACACCTTATATTCCAAATCATAACCTTAGATCCTCAAATGAGTATCTCCTTGGAATTCCAAGAACAAAACTTAAAAGAAGTGGTGAGGCGGCCTTCTGCTGCTATGCACCTAAAATCTGGAATAGCCTGCCAATAGGAATTGGCCAGGCTAGTACAGTAGAGCACTTTAAAACACTGCTGAAAACACATTACTTTAACATGGCCTTTTATAACTTCAATTTAACTTAATCCTGATACTCTGTATGTTCAATTCATCATAATAACTATTCATGGTGGCTCTAAAATCTATACTGACCCCTACTCTCTTTTTTTGTTTCTTTTTCCGGTTTCTTTGTGGTGGTGGCCTGCGCCACCTCCACCTACTCAAAGCTTCATGATGCTCCAACAATGATGGTTGGATTAAAAGCCAGAAGTCTACGTGACCATCATTAACAAGTCCTTCTGTGAGAACCCTAAGTCCAAAGAGGACTGTTTCATTTATGTTAGGTAGAATGCCCAGAGGGGACTGGGCAGTCTAATGGTCTGGAATCCCTACAGATTTAATTTTTTTCTCCAGCCGTCTGGAGTTTTTTTTTTTTGTTTTTTCTGTCCACTCTGGCCATTGGACCTTACTCTTATTCTATGTTAATTAATGTTGACTTATTTTATTTTCTTACTGTGTCTTTTTTTATATTTTTAATCTTTCTTTTATTCTTCATTACTGTATGTAAAGCACTTTGAGCTATTTGTTGTATGAAAATGTACTATATAAATAAATGTTGTTGTTGTTGACAACGGGAGCAGTGGCAACAAGGTTGCGAATTAGTTAAGGAACCTGAGATAGCCCCACAAGTAGAAATTGCATGGAGTGAGATCAGACGAATGTTAAGGCCACCTGACATCGCCACGCTGGGAGATCAGTTTCCCCAGAAACATCTCCTGCAAAACTTACATGAATCGCCGCGCCGTATGACCTGTTGCTCCATCCTGTTGAAACCAGGCATCCATCACATCCATTACTTCCAGTTAGGGCCACAAAACGTTCTCTAGTATGTCAATGTAACATTTTCAAGTGACGGTGAGCGTTGATCGCCTTTCTCAAAAACATAAGGGCTTACAATGCCAAATTCTGCAATGGCGCACCAAACTGTAACATGCTCACTGGGCAGGGGTCTCTGATGAAGTTCACGAGGGTTGCTTTCAGCCCAACAGTGAAAATTTTGCTTATTTACACAACCATTCAAATGGAAATGTGCCTCGTTGCTGCACATTACGATGGTATCTCAATGAACGGTTTGCATAATGTTTGCGCACAACTCTCTATGGCTCTCCCAGTCTCTCTAAGTGAATTCCCATACTACTATCATTTTGTATGGATGGAAATTAAGGTCCTCTTGCAAATTCCTCCTCAAAGACGTGTTGGAAATACCTAAGTCAGAAGCATGTTTGTGTGCTGAACGTCTAGGAGACTGAAAACTTGATGCCCTTGCTCTTTCGATGTTTTCAGGCGTTCGTACAGTCCAAGGACAGCCTGGAGATTTTCTGTTTAATGTTGTACCCGTCTGTCCAAATTTGGCCACCCATTGTTTTCTTGTTTTCTGATTTGGGACATCACCATTAGAAGGAATGCTGCAGTGCATTCGGAAGGCGCATTGCGTAGTGATGATGGATTTGTTGTTTTGGAAGAACACTTCGACAGTGAAAGGCATGTTACAAGCCGAAAACTACAAGGGATCGCCTATCAAATGTCCACCACCGCAACCCACTTGGCTTCCTCTACCTTGCTCAATGACCTTGAGAAATGTGGCTCTTCATTTTGGCTCACCCTGTATATTTTGTCATACATCTTGATTAATTTTGTGGTAACCTGGCCTAGCGTCCAAGTTAGTAGAAGTCCGGCTATGTACCTGAGGCCAATTTGGAATTGCAAATCAACTCACTGTAGGTTTTGTAAAAGTGGAGAGGAGAGGGATAGATTGCAAGTCCACAGGCCCCTGTGCCTGACAAGAAGTCGGGGGCCCCCTCCATTAACCCCTGCAATTTGCCAGAACCAAAGTGCACTTCCAATTCAACTAAATGCTGATGTTTCATTTTATTTGTAGGATATCAAGCAAAATCTATTAACATCATTAGGACCTAAATCGTTAACACAAACTGCATAATTTATATAACAATACTTTGCATTAGGATTACTTGAAATCTTGCCAATTGGTGAAACACACAATATGCGCTTTGCTTTCAATAATAAAATTCATATAATACAAACCTGATGATAACACATCCTGCACATACGTGCAACGGGAAACAACACGGTTGTTGTTGAGTTGTGTTCCTTTTCCACTAGCGATCATAAAGATCAGTCTCTAGGTCGCTTGAACTGACTCTATGGAGTTACATTACTGCCAAAATCCTGTGTCCGAACACTGACTTTTGGCAGTACTCTTACTCCATACTGTCATTGCTAAGATTGAGCACACAGCATAACGACGCTGGGCTTTGCATACAGCTCATGCACAGCACGAATTTATCTGGCTGTAGGTTGAAGACTTGGCATTCGATGAACAGTCCCCAAGGTCCACGTATCTCACTGATGCCAAGTAGGCAAACCACCGATTGTGAAATCCTCACACACCTCTCGCAGTAAGAGTGCAGCTCTCCTTGTAACTTTTGGTATTTTCAAAAAATGCTGGGTGAGTGGTGGTGTCATACCAAGAGCTGTCATCATCCTCCTGATTCTGTAACTTTGCGGCTGGTGAAAATGTTTAAGACTAATTTTTGATCCTGCTGTTGCTCCCGATGAACATCTGTTAGTAAAGGTTTTGCTTTGACACTAACGTTAGTTTTGTCTTTCGTTAACTTTAAAGCTTCTTGCTGAGGAGGTGAGAAGGGTCTAGCTGTAGGTTGTAATACCTATGACATAGATCAGGTGATGAAAAAAACGTCAGTCACAAAACATCCTTTGACTCAAACAACCCTCCTACAACCTTAATCTTAGCCATAGTGTAACGGAGCCCTAAAGTTAATCATATTATAATGTGATGGGTGTTACGTGACTGACATTGAGGGCGTTTTCGTGATGTTGGGGTATTACATGACTGACCTCATAGGTACTGCAGTCTGCAATTACACTCAGTTGGAAGAGGTTGATGGTACCCTTTGCTGGAACGCTTTGTTTTTTAAAATTTCATTCTTATCATATGTTTTGCTTGCGCTCCATAGCTGAGGGGAGTATCTTTTTGTTGCTTATACCTGCATCCCATCTCACTTGTATGTATAGACCCCACGTGCTCCTTGATTTCTTTTTCTTTCTAGCTTGTTGATTTTGCCGCTTCATTCGCTGATGCCTTCACAAAGGGTAGAGGCTCGACTCTTAAGGAGGAGGTGGTTGTTGCTGACACAAAATCACAAAGCATTCACATTGGCCATTCCTTTGCATTTTCTATTTTTAGTCGATATTTAACACCGTATTACATGTAAAGGCAGGCACCCCCATATAATTTGTAGCACTGTCACTTAATCCGTTTTCAGGTGTACAGCTTTTTAGGATTGTTAGCGTCGCCTCTACAGAATACAGTGAAACTCTTACTTGCAAGGGCTAATCAGTGTGTGGCTCTTCACTAGTGATAGTATTTATTTTATCTTGAAATGTACATGTGTCCTTTACCTGAATAATCTCAGAGCATATTTCTCATAAATGCATACAAATAAATTACAGGTAAATTACTAAGAATTGAAGGGCTATTGTTGTTGCAGTTTTAGATGTTTGACACTCAGCTTTGTCTCCCGCAGTTTTTTATAGTCCAATAGCCACAGTAGGAGAAATGAACACTTAAGGTCTTCTTTGTTTTAACTGATGATGACAAAACATTTACATACAGACATGTAAGGTCCGGTCCACATACGTAATCATGGGATATATATGGACCTCCAGAACGTTAAATGAACAACATGTAAACGCAATACAGACATTTTCTTTTCACTGTCACATGCATGCGAGTAGGACGCAGCTAAAGGGCTTGAGTAGAGGTAATACCATATCAGACCAGGGGGTGTCAGGGTGTGCTGACTGTCTTTCTCAGTTCCTTGCAGACCGTTCCCAGGAAATCCCACCAGGTTCCGCCACTTCTGGTTCTGGTTCCGTTTGATGATGCTACTTCTGGTTCCGTCGCTTTCGATGATGTCACTTTCCATTTCTGATGACACCACTTCCAGTTCTGGCGCCTTTGATGATGTCATTTCCGTTCACGATGACGTCACTCCTAGTTCCGGCCCCGATGACATCACTTTCTCTCCAGGCCTTTAAAGCCACCATCTTACCTCCAGTCTGGGAGTTCTGTTTTGGACTCAGTCTTGTGAATATCTCTGTTCAATTATTTTCAAACTTTTGCAGCCAGGATATAATATACGGGTGGCTGCCCCAAACCTTTATAATGTCTGGAGTGTATTCTTTGTCACAGAACTCATCAGGATTTTGACAGAAACTGACGCCAAGAAAAAGCTTCACAAGACCCTTTTTGATGCCATCCAAACACGCATCTGACTGAACGCAAGTGGTGAGAGCCCATGTAGATGGTCTGATTCACTGCAATGAGCAGAATACCGCTCGGCATTCAATCTGCGCTCATCTGACGTTACAGACGGCAGATAAATGCTCATTTCAGATGTCCGTTTAGACATGGCCTCAGGTAATAAATCTGTGTTTAAATGCATAAGTAATCGCTTGGAGTTATCCTTTGGCAAATCACTCCAACATCATTAAACTGCACAAAAAAAGAGTTCATCATCGGCCAGTGTGAATCCAAAAATAAGCATGACGCCTGTCACTATTTTTTTGTGTTTTATAAATATGTTTAGTCAAACTGGTGTTTTATTTATGTTTCTGTTGCTGGATTGCACGCAGCACACTAAGTAAGTGACTGAGCCCTGCAAAGGACCAACCTGATATGTGTGCATCTTGCCTTAAACCAGTGGTTCCCAACCTTTTCCATTACCTGAATCCACTGCCGGTGTTAGGTTATTTTGTGCCCTAGGCCAAGTTTATTTGTGAGTGGTACATTCAAAAAATAAAAAGTGGCCACAATAATTTTATGTTAATCTAGTAAATCACAGAAGTGATGGCATGTGGGAAACAGTGGGTTTTTGTTGTACAGTGGACAGTGAAAACGGACTGTGGAATGGAGCAGCAATCAGTAGGAACATTTCACACTGAAGTGGTTCTGTCAGGGGTTTCATTAAGGGGATGAACTTCTGCCCGCCCCTCACATCCAACTCGGATAATGGACTGAAAGCTGTGTGATCTTATTGCTGCTACACTTTACCTATATTCCACAGACAGAAGACTTCAGGGCCAAAGACCTGGATTACTTCACCATTGAAGGTTGGCAGAGTTCAGTTCCAGACCCGTTTAATGTAGCTCATCTTGAAGGAGAAGCTTGCATGCACTTCGGGATTGACTACTTTTACATTTTTGGTGCAGTGGCCCACTTATGGGTCCTGTAATAAGTGCACCAACCACTTGTTCAGTAGCTAACCCGTACAGTTGGCTTGCACCCCTTATGATCTGCACCCTATGCCAACACCTTTAATAGTGGCACAGGTCCTGCCTTCACCCCTTGAAAATGTTTGATTTATATTCACACCCCCTGCAAAAGCAATATCACATTTAGAGGTGAAAAATTCAGATTGACCACATACAGTGGGTGGGGAACTGAACTAAAAAAATAATCTTTTAATGCAGGGCATAAAATTTAAATATAAATTGAGCAATTTAACTTTATAAATCTCAAACATCTTGTAAAGGTGTCCCCTGTGAAACTTGAACACTCAATTGACAATCTGCGGGTTGGGGTATCCCGTTAAGCATCAAGCATGGCGAAGAAATGACACACGATCAACAATCAAAGGGTTTGGTGGATTGGAGACCCCTGTGAAGCAACGGGTGCCAGCGTGCCACTAAGCAATGAAACACAGTTGACAAGATTTATCCCCCGATAACACCAACACTGCAATTAAAAAACATATGTGCTGCACAGTTAAAATTGCTGCGCTACTGCCAGGAACGCCAGCAGGAGGGGTAGGTTGAATGGAAGCAACAGGTGTCACATCCAATTCAGTCCCACTTGCTGATCCACAGGCAACATTGTCAATCAAACCTTAAAATCAGTGACATTTCACTACCAGAGCTTGCACAGAAATCAATGCTAGACCTCACCCTTCTCTACGTATCATTGCAAGGTTCAAATTCCATTCTCTTCAAAAAAAGTTATTCACCTCTGTCCGCATTGAGCTCGTCCACAGCTGACAGTTACACAGGGAATATTTGATTCTTTTCATATCATAGAACAGGAACCATAACTAGAAATGAACTAGAAATGAGGGCACACTGCAAGACACCAATTGCTTCATGAGTAACGTCAGGCAACGCACCTCACTTTGTTCTTTTTTATGGCCCCTGAGATGCCATCTCGTATCCACTGGGGGTGCGGGCACCCCAGGTTGGGAACCCCTGCCTTACACAAAGTACTGCTGGAACAATAATAGCGCAGGTATTTTTACTTCAATAAGGACAATGTGTTAGGTTACACTTTACTATAAAAAATAACTGGACTACTTAACGCACATGTTGCTGCTCTCGAGATTGTTTTGCTGAGTTTAGCACTGTATGTTCAACTCATCAACATAAACTCTAGCGATTTCTGAAATACTGAGACAGATTATTTCAGCCAGGGGAAGGAATAATGAGATTGCCTGAATATTTGCTTCTGGAAATGTATTTTTTCTATGTTTCTACTGACCTTTGGGCTGTCTTAACAACATCATAGGTCACTGGGCACATTGTTGTGCTGGGGACCCTGTTTAAATAGCAAAACAAAAACATACATAGGCATCAGAAACATTGTGGGCTCATATGCTCCTGGAGCCCCTGGCCAGTGTCCATTGTACCCATATGTTAAGACAGCCCTGCCAGTAACAGTTACAGTAACCCGTGGCTGCTGAAAAGAGTATGTGAAGCAAATGCATGGTCAGGTCGGTCAGTCAGTCAGTCAGTCAGTTGCGCAGGCTAACAGTACAACGGACATGCACAGACTACAAAACCTGATTATGGGTTTACATGGCCACATAATCATATTATTTATGGAGACATCTATATCTGTTAACTAGGTATAACACAATTTCTCTAAGCAAAATATAGGTTTACATGGAAAAACTAAGTTTCTGTGAATAATCGAGTTATTAAAGTGCATATAAACATGCTAAATGCCTGCCTTCTACACTCAGTCCACTTCTTGCCCCTCAATGGCAGGAAATATTATTATGAATTCTGCATAACAAAACTGTATATCCTGGATCCTGACATGTGAACACAAGTGCTGTGAAAGCTTGTCAGCTTTGAGGAAATCCTCTAAAGGTATGGAGACAGAAATTGCTCTCTGAAAGTGTGTGTTATGTCCACTCCCTGATACAGTATATATGATCATGTCAGCGCTGAACATTCTGAGCGAAAATAAAAGACATAATTGACCACCTCAGCAGAAGGCAATGCTAAGAGCAGCCAGTTTTTTTACACTGCAGTATTGGAGAACTGGAAAACGCATCATGAGTTCTGTCACTTTGTGCTCTTCCCTCACTATGACCAGAAGGTTCACATGACAGTTAGGTGGTGAGGGCATACAAGAGAGAAAGGGTGCATCAAAACCTCTGTAATGCCATTTTATCATGAGCTAAGCATTGTGTGGTGTTCAGAGTTCTCACATTTTACCCTTAAAGACACCTGGAATTGCAGTATAACCCGGGTTGGGGGCGAAAATCTTTACCACAGCATTTGTATTCAACTTTTGGGACTCGGCTGATTTCGTTTATATGAGGGCCCCCTTGGCCTTTAGACCCCAGGCCTATTTAGGATTCCATGCACATGAGGAGAAAGGGGGTTTCTGTTAGGGAAGAACATGTAAGTTTCACATGGTTGCCCTAACATGAGATTTGAGCACTGGAGTTTGGATTGGTGGACTAAATGGTGGCTCAGAGGTATTGCTGTTGCCTCACAGTAAGGAGATCTGGGTTTGTGACTTGGGTCTTCCCTGCATGAAGTTTGCATGTTCTCTCCATGTCTGTGTTGCTGGGAGCTCCGGTTTCCTCCCATTGTCCAAAGACAGTGTTAGGTGAATTGGTGATACTAAATTGGTCCTAGTGCACCATTAAAAGTAAAGGTGCTAGAGTCGTTGCTCAGAGTGATGCCATAGGGGAGCCATTTTTTTGTTCTCAGAAGAATGATCCACATAAATGTTCCAGAAAGAACATTATTTTTTCAAGATACCTAACAGGCTGCATGTGGTAAATAAAAATGGAAACAGATTTGTGAAATACCAATGGCTCATTATTTAAAAGGACTCTTGCGGCATACGTCCATTAACATGAGCTAAGTCTAGGTTTTCTTAAATTGTTAGTGTCCCACAGCCTTCCTTCCATACATTAATTTTTTTTTCTTTTTTTTTTTTTTACATATTAGGAAGCTTTTCAAAGCACAAATAACCAACTTCATATGAAAAGAATCCGCCCCAGAATAAAATGACTGCTTCTCAAGCAATGGCTCTATAAGAAAACACACCACCTAATAAAGAACCAAATAGTGTCACTAAAGATCCATTCATTTTAAGAGTGTGTGTGCCTGGGATGGACTGGCACCCTGTCCAGGGTTTGTTCCTACCTTGGACCCTATGCTAGCTGGGATAGGCTCCAGCACCCCTTCAACCCTAGCCTGGATTAAGGGGGTTAGAAAATAAGATTGGTGAGTAAGTAGCACCGCATGTGTCAATATACAACTGATTAAATGCTGTATTTTGTATTTCTAATAAACTCTGCTAACTTATTAATTTAACATCACCACAGGTATATGTTGCCCTTTATGAACATAATATTGCCAAACCTGTCTAATCCAAAGGAGAGTGGGCCAGAGCTTAACCCAACAGCACAAAAGCTTGTAAGTCTTTGAGGATGTCATTGGTGTTCTTGATGTAAACCCCACATGCACAAATCCAGTAGCAGGGTGCAGAGTTGGAACCTTAAAACGCTGAGTACCTAAAGAAGAAGCCCAATTTAAGCGTCATCCAGTTTATTTACAGATGGATAGAAATAAACTAAACTACAGATAAAGATCTGAGAGCACAAAGTTTAAAAAGGTGTTGCAACTCTGTGTGATTCCATGAAAAGAATATTAGCAAATACAGATGGTTTTGGTGGCATGTGCTCTAATTTAAAAAGATTTAGGAAGAATGATGGGAGTCGGTTGTGTTCTGGTTAGTGGTCCTGCCACCCTGCCTGGGGGGATTGACTCTGTGTCCAGTTTGGGATTCTCCTTGTGTCTTTGTGGCCCCAAGTGTCAAAGCACAGTTTGTTTACCTGAAGTGGCTTCCCAAGCTTGGCCCAGTATGTATCTGTGTGCCCCTGGATTGGCACCTCGTCTAGGGTTTGCTTTTCCTGGTTCTGCCATTTCGAAGAATGCCCGGGTTATTGGCTGTGTAAAATGAACACAAACACCATGTTGGTTGTCTTTTATTGTTAAATACGGTTGTTTCCTGGTGATAACAGTTTGCAGTAAAACACATAAGCACACACACATCAATCATGTTTTGCCCTGTTACTTGGCGACGGACACAGATTTGTCTTTTTCATCTTTGTTCTTGTCCGCTCGGGTGTTTATGCATGAGCTACTGGAGACGTAAAGACCCGCAATTAAACTGTCCGCTTATCCGGAATTACGGCCAAGCCGAAAACTCCAGCACATGGCTAGCTCTGCTTCATTTTTTTTAAATATAAAACCTCCAGAAGACTTATTATGATATTAGATATCAGTTTTGGAGTACACGCATTTTTGTAAGTGAAGTGGCAGACTTACGTTTGTGCGCCTGTAATGATTACTGCACCGAACTTTGAAACCATGGTTTCAGTGACACAATGGGTGGCCGCTGGCGCAGACACTGGCTAGAGGCGATCAGAACGATTTAAGTGGTAAAGTGCTGTAATTATCTGCTCAGAGCCTGACGAGATAGTAAAGACAATGGCCTGCTTTGAAAACAGAAAAAGGAAATCTGAGCTCCAGCTTGGAACGGAAGAGTCATGGCTTCATAATTTTAGTCGAGCAGGGTGCGCCCCTCTGAGTTTTGTTTCTGCGTAATTTGGGAGAAAAACGTTCAAGGAAGATCTCGTTAGGGTTGTTTTGGAAGGAGGCATGGCGCTCAAATTAATTGCACTTGTTATGTAGTTGTTTATTATTTGTTTTGTGCTCTCAGATTCAGCGTAGTGCGCATGTATGTACTGGCATAATTTGTGTGATGACTTGTATTTGGAGTTGCAAACTCAATTTGTCCTCAACCCCTTTTTCATATCATGTCTCTAATCTGTCGTTATTGGTGTAATTGTATAATATTACAAATAACAGGTGTATCCTGCATAACCTCTAAAATAGTTTATAATAGATGATCACGTGCTAACGGCCGGTCGCCCTGTGGCAGCGCCGTTAACACGTGATCATGTATAACTTATATGTTCACGTTTTCCAGCTCCTCGAATCAAACAGACCGTCTGCCGCTGCGCATGTTGAGTTTGCTCGTTCTACCAGACATTCCCAAAAGGCTGCTTAGTTGGCAAATCCAAATCAATGTGACCGTGAATGTTTATTACTGCGGGTCCTGCGGTGGGCACCATGCGCCCTGCGCCCAGCGTTGTCCCCGCGATCCTCACATCACATTAGTAGCGGATTTGAGAATGAGATGAGCTTAAAGAATTGCTTTTCAAGATTCTCATACAAAATCTTTTTTTTAATTGCTAAATTACATTTTGACAATAAGTTATAAAGTACAAATTAGGTTTTAAACATTATTTGATTGACGTTCCAAAGGATTTGTTCCTTTGGGAAACGTATCTGCACATTTCACATTATAAAGATAGGGGGTTTTCAGTGTTTTGGAGGTGTCTCCGGCCTTCAGCATCTTTATGTTTCTCCTTGTCATTTAAAGGCAAAACAATAAACTGCACACACATTTTGTGAAATGAATGAAATAATGTAATAACTGCTATGCAAAAAAAAAAAAAATAGATAGTTTTATCAATCCGTCCATTTTCCGAATCCATTTATTCCATTACAGAGTTGCAGACTCTGTTGCCGGCCCAGATGGGATGCCAGTTTACTGCAGGGTACACTCACATGCAGAGCCCTCCATTTAGAGTTTCCAAGATAATTTTATATTTCTGTCTGTAGGATGAAGAAGGAAACTGGAGTGGGCAGACAACTTTGTTTAGTAAGTGCTGAGTATTACTTGGTTTAACTGGGGGGTCGTGGATGCATCAGCTACTTATTTATTGCCAAGTAAGCCAACGAAATGAGTGCTTTGTCTGGTATTGCAAAGCCTCTGTTCCTAACATTCATGTAGGGGCTACCTACAATCTTAAAAATACCATTTCTTTAATGGCACTTCATGGTTCTTTACTGGGTTGTATGGTTCCCAATAAAGCTATTGCTTGAGAAATTAACATTTCATTCAGGAAAGGGGTATTGGAACGTGAAGTTGGTTGTTTGAGCTTTGAAAATATATGGACAAAATAGAAATGTATGGTTGGCTGCAGGACACTAAGATTAAGAAAACCTGGACTTGGCCTGTGTTATTGCATGCAGCAAGTGTCCTTTAAAAATCATGACCCATTTGTATTTCACAGATATGTTACCACGTAAACATGGTTATTAACTTTATTGAGACTGCTATGAATCTAAATACATAAGTGTTCTCCTAAAACCTTCATGTGGATGGGTCCCCTATGGTATCACGCTAAAGAACCACTTTGGCACCTTCATTTTTAAGAGCATATAATGCATCTCTGAGTCCTTACTGCTACATATCAGGGTCTTAGCAACAGCTTTGTGTGACACACTCAGTAATTTGTGTCTGTTGTGTCCTGTTGTTACTTTGGTGCTGCACCAGTGGGATAAGCAGCAAATACGCTCTTAAAGATGAAGGTGTCGGGCTGATTTTTCAGGGCCATAGAGAACCTTTATTTATGTAGATTGTAGGCTCCATAGATAACCATGAACAGATGATAATATATTTGTAAAACACCAGTGAGTTTTTGATTTTACTAGAACTTTGCTGCATACAATAACAGGTTTTCCAGATCTTTTAGTGTCCTGTTAGGTAGCCTACTAACCATTAAAGATCTCAGTTTTGTCCCAAAATCTTTTCAAAACCTTAAGAACCAATTTCACATATTCTCAGAATGCAATGTTTTCTCAAGCAACACTTATAGAGGGAACCACAAAACCCAGTATAATACCATTAAGGAACAGTGTTCTTTCCATTGTACTGTAATGCACTAAACCCAACTGGAAAGATATGGAAACCAGAAAGTCAATGGAACCAAGACCCTTGGCTCTGCACTACCATGGTGTCCTTGGTGAATATTTATTTTGAATAATTCTTCATAGCACAGACTCACTATATTTGTGTTTCTCACTGTGTTAATTAAGTAATTATTAGAGCATTTTTTTAGGGTTGCACTACAGATGGGTCAGGGTGTATCTAATAATCATTTTCTCATTTAATTATTTTAATTTGAGATAATTATCTAACATTATAAAATTTCATAATGTGAAATCAATAGTTATCTGTATAAGGTTAATAGAAAAACAAGAATTTGTACAGGAACCCTTAGGCAGAAAACCTCTTGGGCTGGTAATTCACCCTGAAAACCACACCAGTTGCCCATTTACTTTAGGAGCTGCTGTGTCATACAGCAGACCTCAGACTTCTAAGGAATTAGCGCACAATTGTGTTGGCAGCCATTTGTGTATCATGTGAGCAGCATGGCAACAAGATTACAGTGTGCTGACATAACACGGCACATTCCCTCTGAAAGAAAACTGGCATTGCCAAGGTGCCAAATACCCTTAACTTAATAACCAGTTAACTGTGAACTTGGTCAAATTTTGATGAAATAAAATATACAGTTAGGTCCATAAATATTTGGACAGAGACACCTTTTGTCTAATTTTGGTTCTGTACATTACCACAATGAATTTTAAATGAAACAACTCAGATGCAGTTGAAGTGCAGACTTTCAGCTTTAATTCAGTGGGTTGAACAAAATGATTGCATAAAAATGTGAGGCAACTAAAGCATTTTATTAACACAATCCCTTTATTTCAGGGGCTCAAAAGTAATTGGACAAATTAAATAACTGGAAATAAAATGTTCATTTCTAATACTTGGTTGAAAACCCTTTGATGACAATGACAGCCTGAAGTCTCGAACTAATGGACATCACCAGATGCTGGGTTTCCTCCTTTTTAATGCTCTGCCAGGCCTTTACTGAAGCGGCTTTCAGTTGCTGTTTGTTTGTGGGCCTTTCTGTCTGAAGTTTAGTCTTCAACAAGTGAAATGAATGCTCAATTGGGTTAAGATCAGGTGACTGACTTGGCCAATCAAGAATTTTCCACTTCTTTGCTTTAATAAACTCCTGGGTTGCTTTGGCTGTATGTTTTGGGTCATTGTCCATCTGTATCATGAAACGCCGCCCAATCAGTTTGACTACATTTAACTGGATTTGAGCAGACAGTATGTCTCTGAACACCTCAGAATTAATTTGGCTGCTTCTGTCCTGTGTCACATCATCAATAAACACTAGTGTCCCAGTGCCACTGGCAGCCGTGCACACCCAAGCCATCACACTGCCTCCACCGTGTTTTACAGATGACTTGGTATGCTTTGGATAATGAGCTGTTCCACGCCTTCTCCATACTTTTTTCTTGCCATCATTCTGGTAGAGGTTGATCTTGGTTTCATCTGTCCAAAGAATGTTTTTCCAGAACTTTGCTGGCTGTTTTAGATGTTCTTTAGAAAAGTCCAATCTAGCCTTACAGTGCACCCTCTGTATTTACTTTCATGCAGTCTTCTCTTTATGGTAGACTTGGATATCGATATGCCTACCCCCTGGAGAGTGTTATTCATTTGGTTGGCTGTTGTAAAGGGGTTTCTCTTCACCATGGAAATGATTCTGCGATCATCCACCACTGTTGTCTTCCGTGGACGTCCAGGTCTTTTTGCATTGCTGAGTTCACCAGTGCTTGCTTTCTTTCTCAGGATGTACCAAACTGTAGATTTTGCCAATCGTAATATTGTAGCAATTTCTCTGATGGGTTTTTTCTGTTTTCGCAGCTTAAGGATGGCTTGTTTCACCTGCATGGAGAGCTCCTTTGACCGCATGTTGTCTGTTCACAGCAAAATCTTCCACATGCAAGCACCACACCTCAAATCAACTCCAGGCCTTTTATCTGCTTAACTGATAATGACATAACGACGGACTTGCCCACACCTGCCCATTAAATAGCCTTTGAGTCAATTGTCCAATTACTTTTGAGCCCCTGAAATGAAGGGATTGTGTTAATAAAATGCTTTAGTTGCCTCACATTTTTATGCAATCTTTTTGTTCAACCCACTGAATTAAAGCTGAAAGTCTGCACTTCAACTGCATCTGAGTTGTTTCATTTAAAATTCATTGTGGTAATGTACAGAACCAGAATTAGAAAAAAGTTGTCTGTCCAAATATTTATGGACCTAACTGTAGATAGATAGATACATCTGTAAGGGTTATATGATAGATAGATAGATAGATAGATAGATAGATAGATAGATAGATAGATAGATAGATAGATAGAAAGGAACTGTATTAATCCTGATGGAAATTGCAGGGTTGCAGCAGCACGCAAAAAGGCCCTAATAAATTATATAACAAGAATCATAATAAACGTATGTTAACAAGGTGCACATACACTCAGCAAACAGAGAACAATACTTCCTTGGCTGAGGTGTGACTCATTATGGATCCTGATGGCTGAGAGTAAAATGACCTTACACAGCACTCCTTAGAGCAACACAGTTGTCTCCGTCTGTTACTAACTGTGCTTCTCTGTTTAGCCCAGACCTCATTAGGGGGTCTTTGTCCAGAATAGTAAGCAGTTAACTGAGTAACCTCTGATCTACCACTTCCACTACTGACTCCAGCCTGACTTCCAAGATTAAACAAGACCAAATTTATGAAAATAAAGATGTATTAAAATGATTAATTTGATGCTTTCTTGGACCTTAATGTACTTCCCCTTTGCAAGTTAGTAAATTGTCGTAACAACACAAATATGCAGTTTACCTTGTGTAAATATTAATAAAATCAGGCACTTAGGTTTCTGAATCAGAACAGATAATGTTTAACTCAGCAATTAAAACACACAATAATTGGTCACTGGTGTATTTCTTTCCATTTAAATAAGCCATTGCCAAATCAACATTAATAATAATCTGATATGGGCAGCAGGTTAGCACTGCTGCCACGTGGATCTGTCATCCTGGGTTTGACTTCTGTTTGGATTTCCCTTCGGGCACTTTGGTTTTTCATTCCACATCCACAAAGACAGACAGGATGTTTAGATTATTTGTCTCTTAAAAATAAAGTTGCCAGAGTGGTTCTTCAGAGCTATGCAATAGGGGAACCATTTTTTGTTCTCAGAAGAACTGCCCACATGAATGTTCCAGAAATAATTTTTATTTACAGTATGTAGATATGTAGATGGCTCCATAAACAGCCATGAATATATGAAAGATTTGTCAAATGCCAGCGTGTTCCTAATTTTAAAAGACCTCTTACTGCATACAATAACACAGGCTAAGATCACTTTTTCTTGACCTGTTCATATAGCCCAATGGTTCCCAACCTTTTTTTGGCCATGCCCCACCTAGGATTCTCTAAAATCATGATGTCCCCCCACTGTAACATATAACTACTCAAACCCGCATCTGGCCCAACTATCTCTTCTACTGAAGTCTGTGAGGTTTTCCTCCACTTTTTCCGGAACAACATTAAAGATCTAAATAATTCAACAAACATAAATACATTATCTGTTTATATCTCTCCCTGTTTTCCCACTCCATCCAGCTCCTTCTCTAAGTTCTCACCAGTCACATCTGCGTTTGTTAATAACCTGCTTTGTAAGATGAGGCCGACTACTTGTGTACTGGACCCCATCTCCAGCACACTACCTGAATCCTGCCTCCATGCCATAATCCCGACTGTTACAACAATAATAACCTCACCCCTTGACACTGGCTCTGTGCCGCTCACTTTTAAAATCGCTTCTCTAACTCCAATGTTAAAAAAGTCGGGTCTTGATGTTGACAATCTTAACAATTTCTGGCCTATTTCCCACTTATCTTTCCTGTCAAAAGTTCTTGAGCGTGTTGTAACTTCCCAGCTCACCAATTACTTAACCACTTTCAATCTGGTTTCAGGGCATGGCACAGCTGTAAAACTGCTTTGCTACGGGTAACCAATGATTTGCTTATAGCAGCAGACTCTGGACAAACCAGCATATTAATTCTGTTAGACCTCAGTGCAGCATTTGACACTGTCAGACATGACATATTACTGTCCAGAATGGAGAACATGCGGGTATCTCTGGCACTGCCCTCCAGTGGCTCAAGTCCAATCTGACTGATAGGTAAGAGTTTGTTAGTCTTAGCAACAGCAGATCCAGCTCGGCGCCAGTCACACAAGGAGTTCCTCAGGGCTCTGTCCTCGGCCCTCTTCTCTTCTGTATTTATATGCTTCCCCTTGGCCATATTATTCATACCTTTGGACTGGGTTATCATTTTTATGCAGATGATACTCAACTCTACTTCAATGTTGCAAGTGGAACTTCATCAGAGCTTTCTCAGCTCACAACCTGCCTCAGTGAAATTAAAACCTGGATGGAGCAGAACTCTTTAAAATTAAATTGCAACAAAACAGAACTCCTGCAAATTGGGATTAAAGTGCAACTTAATAAAATGAGCTCCTTCCCAGTCCATCTTGGTGGTGATCTCATCAGACCTGCCTCTACTGCAAAGAATCTCTGTGTTATTTTTGATTCCTCCTTTTCTTATTTTGCCAACATAAATCACATTAAGAAACTTTCTTACTTTCACCTCTGTAACATATCCCATTTTTGCTCCTTCCTCTCCTTTTCTAATGCCAAGAAACTTGTCCATGCTTTTATCACATCCCGCATAGATTATTGTAACTCGCTGTTGGCAGGTGCCCCTTCTAATCTTATATCTCAGCTCCAGTTGATTCAAAACTCAGCTGCAAGAGTCCTTACTCAAACCAGCAGCAGCGAGTACATCACACCCATCCTGCTCCATCTTCACTGGCTCCCTGTGTTTTACAGAATCGAATATAAAATCCTACTAATAACCTATAAAGCCTTAAATAACTACATCAGCGCCAAACTACATCAGTGATCTTCTCCATCACTATGTGCCTGCCCGCTCACTAAGGTCCTCTGATTCTGGCAATCTTGTTGTGCCCCACACTAATCTACACTCCATGGGTGACAGGGCCTTCAGCTGTATAGCGCCCAGACTCTGGAATGACCTACCGAAATTAATCAGGTCAGCTGACTCCATGAATTCTTTTAAAAAACAACTTAAAACTCATCTGTTCAGGAAGGCTTTTAGGTCTACTTGACTTTATTACCCTTCTCTCAGTTTACCTCTCTGTCAAGATGCTCATGTAACCTGTGTGTGTCTGCTAGACCATCAGTTCTGTTGTCTGTTAGGCTTTCTCTGAATTTACTGTCTTAATCTTCTTTATTTATTTATTTGCTTTGTACTATGCTATATACTGCATACCCTGCCGTTCTTTCTTATATTCTGTAAGTGCCTTGAGCATGGGAAAGGTGCTATATAAATAAAATGTATATTACTATTATTATTATTATTACCTTATTCTTATTATTACCTATTCAAAAAGTGAACTTCTACACACGTGGAGAAAGCCCATAATGTCATTTAATTTGGTCTAAACAAGATTCTAAAGAACATGGAAACAAAAGAGGTAGAGGATAGTTGAAGTACTGACAAAGAAATCACTAATAAATTGTTAAAAAATAATATAATATGAAGTAATATGAAAATACAGCAAATATAGTTTTGAAAACATATAATAAGAGACATGATATTCATAAATATAAAATAACTTTAATGACAGCTTTATCTGTAATATCTTGATCATTTTATGTTTTTGTTATATTGCAAAATTTTATAATCATTGTTACAATTCATATTATTTTAATGGTAAAAATGATTTCTAAGTAGAAAAGCCCAAGCCAGTTGTAAAATCATAAATTAAAGTGTTCTTCACTATCCCTTCTATGTTTATATAAATATATAAATGTCTCTGTAAAGAAATAAAAATTATTTGTTTATTTTTTCTATCATTTTTAACAGTGAATTTCTGTTTTTTCATTTTATAAATTGTTTAACGTACCTAAATTCTAGAGTTGCCTCCCCTAAAAAATCAAATTTACCCTCAGTGGGGTGTGCAGCCCACGTTAGGAATCACCGATATATCCTAATGTATATTAAGGCCCAAAGAACCAACTTCATATGTCAAAATCTCTTCTAAGAAATGTAATAGTTCTTAGTCAATCAATAATCCTACAAGGAACCATAGAAGCAGGGCCATTAAAGAAGCAGTATTTTTAAGAGTGTGCGTGGGAGTGCAGGTGTGTGTGTGTGAGAGCTGACTATGTAACAGACTGCCACCGTCTCCAGGATGATTTCCTGTCTTGTGCCAGGTGCTGATGGAATAAGCTCTGGGACCCCATAACCCTGAATTGGATTATGTGGATTAGAGAATGATTTATGTAATAATTGGAATGTTGTAGTACACAAGAAACTATCATGACAGGAGCGTTCCATTATTATTCAAAACTGGACAAAAAATAATAATAAAAAGATTACAAATAATATATACCTGAATTGTTTAATAAGTGTGCTGATTGGGTTTGTACATTCCACCCATCATATTTAGCCTCAGAGGGACCAAAGCTGAACTGAACAGCAACTGGGAAAAGAACAGCACATTCCATGGATGGGTCAACAGGTGGACAAGAGAAAAGGCCCACTCGACTCAAAAAGCAGACAGAAAGCCACAAGTAAAATTCCTGCTTTATGCCTGCAGTGCTGAACTAGGATCTGTTTTTTGAGAACCTTGAATGAGCAAAATAGATACCACTTAAGCTATATCTCACTGATTTTTAAATAAGCTAATCTGTGTCACCCATTGCATGGCAGCACTCGGGTCCTAATCTGGATCCTGAGTTGGTTTGTTGTGTGGTGGGTGCGACAATGTGCTGTATCAGTGCGTGCTTCTAACCTCTATCTACCTCTCTCTAATCTACTTTCCACTGTTCAGACATCATTTTTGATTTCAAAGTGTCAGTAGAATTAGCCGTGGATCTGAAAAGCACATTGGAAATGCCAGGACTTTGGAATTACCATTTTATTTAGGTTTTAGTCTGTTTATGATTCTTAAGACAGTAATTATGGACTGGGTAATAAAATCATGGGAAAGAATTTCTACATCTGGCTTTTCTATAAACAATGCGGCCAAATGACGTAGCAAAAAGGCACATTTATGGTTGCTGGTGCTATCATAGACATGGTCTTTATCTAGCATTTTATTATATAATCATTGATGCAATAATCACATTTTAAAAGATATGACCTTCAGGAAGTTCTGGGCACCTTATAAGTTGCATATATGAAATTTACTATGTAAATAAACTGATGATTACGATATTTAAAATTATTATTAAGCCTGTAGATGTTTTTTTCTATATATATTTACAAACACACAAGGGGAGATGGATAGATAGATAGATAGATAGATAGATAGATAGATAGATAGATAGATAGATAGATAGATAGATAGATGTGTTTTGTCCTGAAAGCTGCTCGCTGATGATGGCTGAATTGGGCCCAACTCTCTATGTAAAGGGTTTTGAGTAGGTTATGTAAGCGCTATATAAATGCAATTAATGAGTTATTGTCTGTACATGCAATCTATCTATCTATCTATCTATCTATCTATCTATCTATCTATCTATCTATCTATCTATCTATCTATCTATCTATCTATCTATCTGTTTTGTGCTGTCCGTCTTCCTGTCTAGTGCGCTCCGCGTCCAGTAGTTTTCAGTCAGTGACGGATTTACTGGCCGGCATCATTGTCCCCATTCTTGAAAGACTTGTAGTAGCGGAGCTGCATTCAAAGGGACGAAGCGCATGCAGTTGTCCCTAGCAACGGCTCGTATAGAGCAGAAGTGGAACTTGTCAACACGAGGCTGCACAGGCAGTGACCGCGGCCAGGAGCAGGAAAATTCCTCGGACACGGGCGACACTGTTAAATATTTAGTAAAAGGTGCCAAAAACTCATCGTTGACATTCACAATAGTTTATATGGGAAAGACTTCTAAACGAGTGACAGCTATAGGATTAAAAAGAAAGTTTTCAGTTAAATTCCTATTGGATTAAAAACTTCATATAAAAACCTCAACATCTACTAAACTCGCAGTGTCTTCGATATGTCTACTGCTGGGATGTCACCAGTCGCATCTGGCCGACTGCCAGTTATTCAGCACCCACTGTCAAGACTTGGGGATCCCGGGACCATCTCCCTGAGGGGCTTCTCCAGAGACAGCTTCGGGAAACCATTAGATGAAGAGAACCAGCACGGGAGAACGCTGGCCCACGAGGAGAAACCGGGCCATTCAAGCAGGCAACAGACCTCCAGGAGCTGCAAGTCGTTGCCGGAACCAGAGAGGGGAGTCCCGACCACCCTACCGCCTCATCACATTCCCCCTGGAGTAGAAGTAACACCGGCCGTCGACCCCAGTAAAACTAGGCTTCCTATATTCGGTAGGATAAATGAAATAGAGATTACGTTTAATTCTATCTATCTATCTATCTATCTATCTATCTATCTATCTATCTATCTATCTATCTATCTATCTATGAAATGTTGCAACGCACATAGATCTGAAACTATTTTAATTAAAATGTTACATTGTTGTCCCACAAACGTATTTTCTTTACTGATCCCATTTACTGTCTTCACCCATCTAGACTCTTAAACAAAGTTGTAAAATGGCACTTCACTGGGTTGTGTGGTTCTTCACACAGATAAACAACAGTTCCATCTTAAAGTGCTCTTTTTATATTAAGTTGGGCTTTGTAAAGGTTTCCAATATGTGAAACAATAAGAACAATAAGAAATACGTAATTAATGTATAGTATAGCGGCAAAGCAGGATACAGCAGATCAAGTAAGCGCGAATTTAGTTTATGTCTTTGTATATTGCAATAGTTCCTTTAAAGTCAAGAACCCGCGATATTTTATAAATCTGCTATTACCTATTCATGGTCTAAAATACTAAAGCATCTCACTGGAAACTTCATGTGGATGATTCTTTTGCGGTTCCCCAATTGTATCGCTCTGTTGAACCGCTCTCGCACCTTTATTTTTAAGAGTGTAGTCGTTTTAGGAAAAAAAGCAAGGCCACTGAAGAATCTCAGGCTGCAGAGACTACCTGGACGTCTAGGGCGAAAGGCAAATTGTGCAAACAGTGCCTATTGGCGGGACGGCAGTCCATCCCAAATGCACGCATTCTGAGACGGACAAAATTTAGAGGCGACCGGTAAGCGTTCTTTATGTGGTGTGTGTGCGTGTGCGCATGCGATGGGGCTGGGGGTGGAGCCTATCGTGACAGCACTGTGCGCAAGGCAAGACACCGCGTTCGACAGGGCGATTGTACATAGCAAGGCCTACTGATGCAAACGTAAAAGCAATCATTTTGCTCTTAAAAGCAGACGAAATTATACAGTAACCAGCTTTGTTACATATCGTGCGTGATGCTTTTCTCATAGGTTTAGTCTACACTTTCCCATTTTTGCTTTCTTTTCAAATTCTGGCAATATGGTTTTGTCATCCATGTGTCTGGTGGGTTTCTCTTGGTACCTCAGATTATGTGTATAACTGAATGTAAACGTGTTGTGAGCGTACTTGGCTACGGATTGAATCACTGCAGTCTCACAACGACCAATTTTTATCTTAACTTTACTCTTAAAAATACGGGGGCATTAATGGCACTTTAATGAGTTATGTGGATCCCCATAAAACCGTTGCGTGACTAAGAACAGCTTAATTCTGGGAAGGATTCTTTGCATATATGAAATTGGTTCTTTGGGCTTGAACAAAATTTGAAATATGTTCCCAAAACATACATGTTTATCGCAAAGGCAACCTAGAGTTTTTATCACAAATCTGTAATCATCAGTTCATGGTCATTTTTGGAACATGTTACAGATCTAAATAAATAAAAGTTCTTTCTGGAACCTTCATACATGTGGTTCGTTTGGGAACAAAAATGGTTCCCCAGTAGCACCGCTCAGAAGAACCTGCGTGTCACTTTTGGGAGTGTAGAATCATCGGAATGCACTCTAGTCTCGTGCGACTTTAAAATCGAATAAATGAATGGGAGGATATGATGGAAGAAAATAGTGCATGGACTGATGTTTACCTTTGGTTAATGAGCTTTAAAAGCAAGTCTTTTCTCGTCCACGAGGTATGCCAAGGCAACCAAAATAATTTACAAACTATTTCTTTAAGCTGCATTTTTATTTCTGCTCCCTTTTGGAAGATTTAGGTGTACTTTCTAATTTAAACAGAATGTCGCTGCCAGATAATAATAATCGAAGCCCATATTTACAGTTTTGAAAGCGATAAAGCGGAGCTCCGGCAATCCTTTTGTTCAAATGTAGTTACCAAGTTAAAACAGGAAAGAAAATAAAAGAAGTCATGTACGTAGCAAGCTAAGGATAGATATGTGGCAATGACTAAGGCGCTATCTTAAACAAATCTTTATAAAACAAGTTTCAGCACCACAAACAGCGCATGAACATCCTTTTTAAGTCTTCACAAATGTCTCCGTTTCACCTGACCGGTTTGTTTTCGGCTTCCGATGTGTGCTCGTTCTCCGAGTTGCTGCTTTGTTCAAATGCCAGAGGCGAAGGCGTTCTATTAGATATCCAATCAGTGGCAGCAACGGTCTTGCTTTTCTAGCTGATTTTTTTTTAGAAGTTCGAATTATTGTAATTTAGATCCAGTAACACAAATCAAGGAATTTCCAGAGATTTTTGTCTTTACATAAACATGTTTTTTTTTAAATATTCAGCATTTTCAAAAAGTTAAAGGCAGCTGAGTTTGGATTATTATTTGACCCATTCATATCTAATATTCTTTCACAAATCAAAGAGTAACAACCTAGAAGGGGTCCTCAATCACGGTCCTGGAGAGCCGCAGTGGCTGCAGGTTTTTGCTCCAACCCAGTTGCTTAATAAAAAGCACTTATTGCTAAAGTAACGCTTGTGCTTCACTTTAGTGATTTTGAGCCCTTATTGCTTAATTTTGTCTTAAACAGCTATTTTAATTGCTCCTTATTATCAATAACATGCAAATGACAAGAGAGAGCAGCATTTCTCCATTTAGCTTATTTACATTTACACCTGTGTGTATTTATCTGCACTATTGGGTTTAATTAAATACTTGGAAGAAAAATGAAGAGAAAAAAGTGAAGGACTGAGAATTACTCGTCCATTTTAGCCTTCAAATCATTTGCATATTAGAAAGGGAAAGAAAATCTAGGATATGAGAATGACCTGACATAGCAGAGTTAATTTAATTTCATAGCTTGTTAGTGCTTTATTGGCAAGAATTGCTTTCTAATTAAGCAACCAGGTCAGAACAAAAACCTGCAGCCACTGCGGCTCTCCAGGACTGGGATTGAGGACCCCTGACCTAGATGACAGTGCTTTCTTTAATATTTCTGTGAAAATTTACTTGCTCTGAAATCGTATGTATATTGCCATCGGTATTAAACCTATGATAATAGACCTCCTCAATTCCAAGATTCCTAATGGCGTATTGTCAGTAACCAATAACCCACAATCTATCCGTGATAAGAAACAGATCTTCAGGCCTTTATCTCACGATATCAGAATAAACAATGTGCCCACCACTCTTAAAAATAATAGTTCTTGAATGGAATTTTATGGCTGGGTTGCATGGTTCCTCATAGAACTATGGCTTAACCAAGACCCATTTCCTTCTGGTAAGGGATATTTGCTTATAAAGATGGTTCTTTGGGTTTTGAAAACCTTTCTAATATGTAGGGAAAAAAGCCTGAAATCATTCATGTTTTTTCAGCTGCCTGGCAGGGTAGTAACACATTAAGAAAATCTGTTTGATTTATTGTATGAAGCAAGAGTCCTGTTAAAATCATGGCCCACTGGTATCTCACAAATCTATTACCGTCTCTTTATGGTCATTTAGTGTATGGAGCCAGTTACAGATTTAAATAAATAAACATTCTTTCTGTAGCTTTCATGTGGAAGGGTCTTTAGGGAACTCAAAATGGTCCCCTTTTGACATTGCTCTGAAGAACCACTCAGGTGCCTTTATTTTTAAGGGTGTACCTTCTAATTTCATTTATCCAGTACAATGTTGTTGAGTGCTTGTGGCTAGTCCAGCAGTAAAAGGTGTAAGGCAGGATCAAACGTCAAACTATATATCAACCATCGCAGGGCTCTGTCTTTAAGACACCCATTCTGGACCATTTTGAATTTTCCAATCAGCATCACTGCACCTTTGTGTGGATTGTAAAACATAACTGAATATACAGGAGGACATTTACAGGAACATGCAAAGAATGTCCAAAAATTACAAAGAACTCATTCCAGCTGGGAAATACTGTAACATCCAAGCCTGGTTACAGTAACCACAGGCTCCATTTTCAGAGTAATTTGAAATGTATTGTTACTATTTAGGGCAGCATGGTGGTGCAGTGGGTAGCGCTGCTGCCTCACACTTAGGAGATCCGGGTTCGCTTCCCGGGTCCTCCCTGCGTGGAGTTTGCATGTTCTCCCCGTGTCTGTGTGGGATTGGAGATTCTAAATTGTCGTTGGGTTGGTGGGTTGGCGCCCTGCCCAGGATTAGTTCCTACCTTGTGCCCTGGGATTGGCTCCAGCAGACCCCTGTGACCCTGTGTTTGGATTCAACGGGTTGGAAAATGGATGGATGTTACTGTTTATTAACATTTCTGGTGCACAAGTATTGTACTGATTCTTGTAAGCGTAGTCATCCACCAATACAGTCCATAGAATTGTAAATACATAATGGCAAAGAACTGAATGGGACTGGATAATAGTTACCTGTCAAAAAGGTCGTGTTAAAAACAGAAGTTGTCTTTTTTGACAGCCCATTAACAATCAATATTATAGTAAACAATATCCCAGAATATATATTCTGGTAATTTTAAAAACAAGATTACGCAATTACAAATAACATCCCTACCCTTAACCAAAGGCAACAGATTTACCAAAGTCATGCTTATGAGAAAAAAATATATCTTTTTTTTGGTATTTAAATTTTGTAAACAAGTTCATGTATGCTGTCCTTTACTCTTTGACCATAATCTAATCTTCTGAAATATCAACTGACCAAAAAACAGGAGACAGAGCTGGAGGTAGCAGAGTTAAAGATGCTAAGATTTGCATTGGGTGTGGCGAGGATGGATAGGATTAGAGATGAGTACATTAGGTGGTCAGCTCAAGTTGTACAGTTGGGAGGCAAAGTCAGAGAGGCAAGATTGCGTTGGTTAGGACATGTGCAGAGGAGAGATGCTGAGTATATTGGGAGAAGGATGCTAAGGAGAGAGCTGCCTGGTAAGAGGAAAAGAGGAAGACCTAAGAGAAGGTTTATGGATGTGGTGAGAGAGGACATGCAGGTCAAGGGTGTAACAGAACAAGATACAGAGGACAGAAAGATATGGAAGAAGATGATCCGCTGTGGCAACTCCTAACAGGAGCAGCCGAAAAAATAAGATTTAAAAGCTTGAACATATAGATTTCTGAAACCAATGTCTTTTTAAAGGCCTTTATAAAAAAGAGGCCCAGGTGGCAGTGTAAGAAGCTTTTTATTTTTCTTTAACAATTATGGGAGAAAAAAAAAGAAAATCTATTAATTAGGTTTCTTTAAAAGCTATCAAATGACTCCTGTAGGAAGGGTTTGTGCAGACAGATGACTCTGAAAAGCCAGGAACGGTTGGGGAAGCTAAGAAAGGTTGGGTTACCACCATGGTAGCCCTGCTTAATAAGTAAAAAGACGGCTGCAAATGGCTCAAAAAAACCCCAGAAAGTTAAATTGTTAGTTTCTTTGACAGTGGCATTTCGCAGTAGGAGCAGCAGCTCTACCATCTGGAATCATTAATTTGACATCTGACGCCACCCTCCTATATTCTGAGGACTGGGAGGGGTGGAGTTTCATGGACAGAGAATGGTTGGACGTTATTTGTTGACTGTGCAGGAGGAAGAACAACATAAGGTTAGTGTCAGCGCCCTCTGTCATTCCGGAGTGGTATTGCTTGCCTTGTTAGGGCCAGGAAGATGGTTCCCAGACACGCAAGTGTGACACTCTGTATTTCAGATAGTACTCTTGTTACCCTTGTGGTGCTTAACTAATATCATAATAAACACTGAAAACACAGGCCAGAAACTGAATGGACTTTTAGACTCTGCTGAAGGTATTTTTTTCTGCATTGTGGTTATTTAATTAAAAATATGAGGGTATGTTGCTTGCAACCGCTTCCCCTTAATTTTAGAAGAGTTATTGTTCAATTGTTATTAATGGATGTGATGGTAGACCTCATTGGGTCTGCAAGTGCATGGATTTCCTGGTAATGCATCAATGCAAAACAAGTGTTGGAGCTGAATGATGCCCTGGTAGCAAGTGTAGCTGCAGTGGTAACATTGCCAGTGACACAAAGTCACCATCTGTAGTAAATGCAAAGCCCCAATATAAAATATCTGGGAGTTAGCTATTTCTGCACTGTAAATGTTGGTAGTTTAGCTATGGTGTCCCCCAAATCATTACATGGTAGCAGTGAAACTCATTAACTAACATATGGCCCCCTGTTACCCTTTACATTGGACAGGTAAGTGTAGGGTTGTGGGGGCAGCTGGGGATTTCCTGTTGCATTAAGCTGATGCTGGGGGCCAGGATTGTGGCAATACCTAGGGTTATTAGAGGGAGCCCTGGCAGTGATAGTAGTGATTGTAGCGGTTTTCAAATTCACAATTAATGTGGAATTTGGAGTCAATCAATGCACTTTTAAAGCAGAGCCTCAAGCAGTTCCATTAACAATGATTCCAAGGTGACAATCCTTTCTGGATGAGATGAAAATCCAGTCAAGTCCTATATAAATTGTGTTTTTAAGTCTTATTGGCAAGCCTAAATAAAAGAGAACCCATATCTAGACCCAAATTTAATTTTCATTTCCTTCCGCTGCCGCTGCTTGTGGCAGCCATTCCAGCAGGTCCGTGTATGACTTTATCTTTTTACCTTTTTTCTCTATTATTCTCTATTTCACTGATCACTTCTATCACTTTATTTTATGTGGAATTGCTCCCTGGATACTTTTTACTGCTTTTACTACTTGGCATGGATTTTTACACACTGAGACTCGCCTATTGAAGTTGTCAACTTCAAGGGCTGAGAAGAAATGCCCGCGCCGGTGTGGTTCCCTATTTACCTGACGAGGTAAGAAGACGGTATTGGGGCAACCAAGTCGGCGCTAAGATAAAAGCCAAGCGGCTTGTGAGAAAGTGGCGCTATAAACCTTCGGTGCCTTATGTGATCCTGGGAAATGTGAACTCACTACCAAATAAGATCGATGAACTAGCCGCGCTGGTGAAAAATGTCAGAACCTACAGAGAATGCAGCTTGCTGTGTTTTAGTGAAACTTGGCTAACAACTACCATCCCAGATGCTAACATGGAGCTACCTGGGTTTAGCGCAGTTAGAGCAGACAGAGACACAAATACCAGTGGGAAGCAGAAAGGACGGGGTGTCGCTCTCTATGTCAGTACAAAGTGGTGCAACTCAGGACATGTAAACGTTAAAATCTCCACTTGCTACAGTGACATCGAACTGTTGGCTGTAAGTTTGCGTCCCTATTACTTGCCCAGAGAGTTTGGACATGTCATTGTTGTCATTGTTTACATCCTCCCTCGAGCAAATGCGGAGATAGCGTGTGACGTCATCCATTCTGCAGTTGCTAAGTTACAAACGCAGTACCCTGAGGTGCTTGTGCTAATCGCTGAAGACTTTAACCATGTGACGCTGGACAAAACATTACCTGCCTTCTCCCAGTATGTGAATTGTAACACCCGGGAAAATAGGACTATCGACCTACTGTATGCAAACGTTAAAGATGCATTCAGCACCACCCTGCTGCCTGCGCTTGGGAAAGCAGATCATAACCTGGTTCTGCTTCAGCCTCACTACAAACCAAGAGTGAGGGAGCTACCTACAACCACGCGCTCATTCAGGAAGTGGTCCTCTGAGGCAGAGCAAGCTCTGACAGACTGCTTTGGAACTACAGACTGGGATATACTGCAGGGGTCACATAGTGAGAACATTGAAGAGGCTGTTGACTGCACAACTGATTACATCAACTTCTGTATGGACATTGTAGTTCCAGTAAGAACAGTACGCTGCTATGCTAACAACAAGCCATGGATTACAAGTGACATCAAGGGTCTTTTGAACCAGAAGAAAAGGGCTTTTAAAGGTGGTGATGAGCATGAGCTCAAGTGTGTGCAGAAGGAACTCCGAGTCCAGCTCAGGGCGGCGAAGGAGCAGTACAGGAGAAAGCTGGAGCAGAAGTTGCAGAATAACAGCATGAAGGAAGTGTGGGATGGGATGAAGATCATCACTGGCTGCAGCTCGAAGTGGGATGCCTCCATCGAGAGAGACGTGGAGAGAGCAAACCAAATGAACAACTTCTTTAACAGGTTTGACCACCCTAACTGCTTCCTCCAACCATCCTTCTGCTGATACCAGCATAGTAGAGACACCCCCACCCACAATTACAGCAGTCCAGGTGAGCAGAGAGCTGAGGGGACTTCGTGTCAGTAAAGCAGCAGGTCCAGATGGTGTATCGCCACGACTGCTGAAGGTCTGTGCACTGGAACTGGGGAGTCCTCTACAGCACATCTTCAACCTGAGCCTGGAACAGGGAGAGTCCCAGGCTTTGGAAAACATCTTGTATCACCCCAGTCCCAAAGGTATCACGTCCTAGTGAGCTGAATGACTTCCGGCCTGTTGCTCTGACGTCACATGTGATGAAGACCATGGAGCGGCTGCTGCTTCACCACCTGAGGCCACAGGTCCGCCACGCCCTCGACCCTCTGCAGTTCGCATACCAGGAGAAGGTGGGAGCGAGGATGCCATCATCTATATGCTACACCGATCCCTCTCCCACTTGGACAGAGGCAGTGGTGCTGTAAGAATTATGTTTTTGGACTTCTCTAGTGCCTTCAACACCATCCAACCTCTGCTCCTTAGGGACAAGCTGACAGAGATGGGAGTAGATTCACACCTGGTGGCATGGATCGTGGATAATCTTACAGACAGACATCAGTATGTGCGTGTCGGGAACTGCAGGTCTGACATTGTGTTCAGCAACACAGGAGCGCCGCAAGGGACTGTACTTTCTCCGGTCCTGTTCAGCCTATATACATCAGACTTCAAATACGACTTGGAGTCCTGTCACGTGCAAAAGTTCACCGATGACTCTGCTATTGTGGGCAGCATCAGGAGTGGGCAGGAGGAGGAGTACCGGAAGCTAATCAAAGACTTTGTTAAATGGTGCGACTCAAACCACTTACACCTGAACACCAGCAAGACCAAGGAACTGGTGGTGCATTTTAGGAGGCCCAGGCCCCTCATGGACCCGTGATCATCAGAGGTGACTGTGTGCAGAGGGTGCAGACCTATAAATATCTGGGAGTGCAGCTGGATGATAAATTGGACTGGACTGCCAATACTGATGCTCTGTGTAAAAAAGGTCAGAGCCAACTATACTTCCTTAGAAGGTTGGCATCCTTCAACATCTGCAATAAGATGCTGCAGATGTTCTACCAGATGGTTGTGGCGAGTGCCCTCTTCTACGGTGGTGTGCTGGGGAGGCAGCATAAAGATGAAGGACGTCTCACACCTGGACAAACTTGTTAGGAAGGCAGGCTCTATTGTAAGAATGAAGCTGGACAGTTTAACATCTGTGGCAAAGTGACGGACGCTAAGCAACCTCCTGTCAATCATGGAGAATCCACTGCATCCACTGAACAGTGTCATCTCCAGGTACTCCAGCAGGAGTAGCTTCAGTGACAGACTGAGGAGATCGTTCTTCCCCCACACTATGCGACTCTTCAATTCCACCTGGGGGTAAACGGTAACATTAGTTAAAGTTCTTGTCTGTTTTCACATGCATTTTTATTACTCTTGAATTTAATATTGTTTTTTGTATCAGTATACTGCTGCTGGATTATGTGAATTTCCCTTTGAGATTAATAAAATGTCTATCTATCTATCTATCTATCTATCTATCTATCTATCTATCTATCTATCTATCTATCTATCTATCTATCTATCTATCTATCTAGTTGTCCATTTCCATTTCTTTAATGTTCTGTTCTATAAACTTGCTGGTGTTTTGTAGTGCTATATGATTGTGCCTGCTTTTAATGTGAACATATTGAACGTTGGATTTAATTAATGAATAACTGCCCTCTTCGGCTTGACTACTTTGGCCAAATACATTTTTCAGCTCTGTCATGTTTGTTCATTATCAGCCTACCATTTCTGTAGCTCAGAGGATCAGAGAAATAAAGAAAAAAACAGTGTAGCGATTGATATTAGTGAGTTACACAGCACACATTGAAGAAAGTCCAGTATGCTTGAGCAGCAGAAGAAATGCTCTAAAATGTTTTAAGTCTCCAGTGTGATGATTAACAGATCTTGTTCAAACCCATCTAGAACAACACAAAAGATCACAAGCTCTCAGTGTGTACAATATTTACAGGGTACCAAACGTGCATAATTTACGAAAATTTCCAGAAAGCCATTTGCACTACAACATGTCAAAATGATATTGTACGTATCCTCCAATAAATATATTTTCCAATAAGAAAAAATGTATGTATGTAAAATTAGCAGAATCACAACAGAGAAATAGTAACTGAATCATGACATTAGGCATTGTTTAAGCCCACAATTCCATAGCTCTATAAATTTAGGAATGGATTAACCTTGGGAGTCAAAGGATCCGCATACTTATGCCAAAAATCCATCCATTAGACATCTTGTTGCTCATTACGTCATTAATAGCTGGTATTACAGCTGTCCTCCAGCAACAAATATAGCTTCAATTCTATTTTATCTCATCATGACATAAGGAACAGTTTCTACCAGTTATCAGCAAATAAACTGTTTTCAGAATCATGAAGTGTTTCATCTGCAGTAATGCTGGGCTTCTGAAATAACTGTCCTATAGATTGACAGTTGCAAAGTTCAAAGGTGAGCCTATCCTCTCCTCAGGGACCTTCCATGTAGACCTTAGTATTCCAAACCTGTGACTCCTGCACTATTAAGTCCTACTTATTGGCTTGTCACAGAGATGCAGCTGAAGTCTACAGCTTCACAAGTGGCCCCTTCAGGATGAACTCGGGTTGACTGCATGTGTGGTCATAAAACTTCCTCCCTCCTCTTATCTCTAGACTCCAAACGTTTTATTAGAAAGAGCTAAACTTGAAGCAGAGAAGCTGTTTCAAAAGTTTATTACTTCACTGTGGAATAACATTCTTTAAACTATAGTTCTTTATGTGCCAAAAGCAGAAGCAAAGCAAATTACATGGCAGTTGTTCTCGCTAAAATGTTGTGTATTTTGATATGCTTTGATATTAGGTGGCTCTTACATTCTTGTGTTGTGCTTCTAGCTGATAGGTCTTTGATTCAGTATGGTCTCTGGATGAATGATGATGGAAGGGCAGAGACAAGTAATTTCACTCGGACCCCAATATTTAAGCCAGGCTTTGTTGTTCCTTACTGTTCCTCTTGTACCAATGGGATTTGTAGTTTAGGTGGAAACTCCTAACTCATGCTCTGTCCATGTGCCTCTGGAGTAACCTTGGCTTGGCATGACCTATGTTCTCAAACATTCTGCCAATCATTGTTCTAGATGTGGTCCAGGGCTAGAGAAATTGTATCACTTATCTTTTTTTCATCTGGAGCCTGTGCTAGTGTAGCTGCTCATGGGGTGTCAAGTTCTTTTCCACTATCTTAACTGCTTCAGCTCAACATATTGTATAGCATTATTAAGGGGTTCTGCCTTGCTCGCCAACCCAACCCCCTTGCTTGTTTCGCTTGCCAGCCACTTCACATCTCTGCCACTCACATTGTGAAGAGGGGGGCTGAATGCACCCCAAGGAGATGTGGTTACTCCTCCAAAACCCCCTCTTAAATGGTGGTACAATAGGAAACAAATACAGTTTTTTTGTGCCTCCCCTTTGCTCGATCAACTGCTGGCTTGCTGCTGCTGCCATACCACGTGATCTGCATCTTGCACGGCACTTCAAACATTTAAAAGCTTGTACAGCAGCTGTCCTACTCTTTGTCTTTTATTTCCGGCCCCAGGTATGGTTAAATCTTTTGGCACAAAGTCTTGTCTTGTGGAGCGTGAGTTCTTGATATTTTTTAGTTTATAATTTAAAAATGGAATAAGAATCTGAAAATCTAACAACATCACTTTAAAGTGCGATAATTTCTGAAAAGAATGATACTAAACATATGTATGTAGGTTTTAAAACCAGCCATATTTAAAGCGTGACATAAAACGTGACATAATAACGTCACTGTTGAACTTTTAGGCTTTGGATTTTATATATATATATAGAGTAAATTTATGACAAGCAAAGTGTTTTAAAATAAGCTTTTATTACTACAGACAATAATAATAATTCTTTACATTTATATAGCACTTTCCTCACTACTCAAAGTGCGTTACCTAGAGAGTAGAGATCAACTTTAGTCACCACCAATTTGCAGCTCATATCTGAATGATGCGATGGCAGACATTTTGTGCCACATTAGCTATAAAGTGGGTAAGGGGAGAGAGAGAAAGATAGTCATGTAAAGACAGGGGATGATTAGAGATCAGAATGACCAGGCCATGGAGGGCAAGTTAGCCCAAACATCGGGATACACCCTACTCTTCACAAAGGATGTCCAGGGACCTTTAATGACCACAGTGAGTCAGGATCTCAGTTTTACATCTCATTTTTACAGCACAGTGTTCCCATCAATGTACTGAGGCACTGGGCTTCGCACACAGGCCACAGGGTAAATGCCCCCCAGATACATATGCATAACTTTTATAAATGAAATAAACAATATATCATGTAAAAAGCACATCATATAATTGTTAAACGTCCATTCCCATTTAAAGCAATTAGTAATCTAGCTTGGGTAATGAGTTCTGCTACTGTATTCCATTTTGCCCCACTCTGCATGCCATTATGCAATCATATTAGAACTGGATTCTGCAAAAAAATCAAATAAAAATAATTAATGTCTATATTACATCCTCAGTAGCTGTATATACTTATACTGTCTGTCAAATATCCAGCTCATTTGGAAAATGTCTCATTTATATCTCAGAATTTTACCTAAATAGCCATTGTTTTACTTATTATAAAACAAATATCCAGTTGATATGGCAAAAGTCTCACTTATACTTCAGGTTTGCTTGCTGTTTTCTAAATGAATACTGTGAAGTTACACATAGCATTATGCTTCATTCTTGGTTATAATGACATTGGAAAGTGGCAACATGTTCCATTTGGTTGGACATGCAAGTACAAATTTCACTACACTCTGTACATGTGACAACATCACCACCACTATTACTAGTTTTATTACTTCTAAAACACTGGACGAAGCCTGCTATTGTTGGGGCCATGACCTGAATCCACTGACAGTGGTTTTACACAAAGCAAGCTTATACACCCAACAAGACAATCTATCATTTTCATTAGCACAGGAGAAAGACTGCAGCCAACAGGTTACTAGAGACAGTTTTTAACTGACCATAACTTATCAGACTCCTGGAGGTTTCTAAACCCAAACTCAAGAACATATTCCTTCTACTCACCAGTGCATCATTGCTACTCAAGAACTGATTATTTCTTTATAGATAATAATTTCTTGCCAACGATTAAATCTTGCAAGTACGCCACTATTGTTGTTTCCGACCATGCCCCTCTGATCTTGGAGCTAAAATCATTATGCCCCACATACTCATCTCGCAGATGGCATCTTAACCGACTTCTATTAGCAGATGAGAACTGTACAGAATTTATATCAAAACAAATCAGTTTCTTTCTAGAGGCAAATGCATCCTTAGAGGTCTCTGCATGAATACTCTGGGAACCTCTAAAGGCCTTCTTAAAAGGAAAGATTATTTCATATCTTTGCCACAGAAATAAATTAGAAACCAAGAAGGTATCAGAGCTAACCAGCAAAATTACTAGAATAGATCAAGAACATGCCAGGTGTCCAAGTGAGGCTCCATAGGAAAAGACAAGCTCTGCATTCAGAGCTCAACCTCTTAACAACTAAAGAAATTGAGCAAGTCATTTTTAAATCAAGACATCATTACTATGAACATGGAGAGAAAGCTACTAAGCTCTTAGCTCAACAAATCCACAAGTAAGAAGTTCAAAATACAATCCCAGCAATCACACGACCAACACGAACAGAGATAAAATCATCGACCATAAAAATATAATGCACACATTTAGGGACTACTATAAATCCTTATATTCTACGGAGTTTAAAGAAGACAACACACAATCTAATGCATTTCTGGATGCATTACAGTTACCACAAATAGATACTCTTAGTGCAGAGGAATTAAATAAACCTCTGGCTATATCAGAATTACAATATACTATAATGTCACTTCAGAGTCGGAAAGCAGCAGGCCCTGATGGCTACCCTGTTGAATTTTATAAAAAATTCTCCACTCAGCTAGTTCCCCTCTTATTAGCAACATTTATAGAAGCTATAGACAATCATATTTTACCTCAAACTTTTGGCCAAGCATTAATTACCGTCTTTCCTAAACAAAACAAGAACTTATTACAATGTGCATCATACAGACCAATTTTACTTCTGAATAATGATGTTAAGATAGTCTCCAAAGTCCTAGCGAGAAGGATGGAGAACCTGCTGCCTTCGGTAATATCACAAGATCAAACTGGATTTATTAAAGGCCGACACTTACCTTCCAATCTTCGACGCCTGTTTAATGTAATATATTCACCTGCAACATCTAACACCCGAGAGACATTATTATCATTGGATGCAGAAAAAGCATTTGATATGATTGAATGGAACTACCTTTTCACTACATTAGAGAAATTTGGGTTTGGCCCGAACATTTGTGCATGGATCAAACTACTATATACCAATCCAGAAGCTTCAGTTTGTATTAGCAACATTAATTCAGACTACTGTAAACGAGAACGTGGTACCAGAAAAGGATGCCCCCTGTCACCACTACTTTTTGCAATCGCCATTGAACCACTGGCAGTTCACTGTCAAAATGCTTATCAGATAAAGGGGATTATCAGAGAAGGACCTGAACAGAAACTTTCTCTATATGCAGATGATATGGTACTGTATATATCAGATCCACAAAATACTGTGACTGCAGTCCTAACAGCACTTACAGAATTTCAAAAGAGTTCTGGTCTCAGAATTAATTTGAATAAAAATGTGCTCTTTCCAGTGAATTCTCAAGCATACAATTTTAGATTGGACTCCTTCCCTTTAATAATTGCAGGTCAGTTTTAATACCTAGGAGTAATTATCACAAGTAAACATAAAGCTGTTTATCAGCAAAATTTCACCGTCTGTATGGAAAAAATTAAGCAAGACTTGCATAGATGGCCAACCTTTCATCTCACACTAGCTGGAAGAATAAACGTTGTTAAGATGAATATCCTTCCTAAGCTTCTCTTTTTATTTCAAAACATTCCAATATACATCAATAAATCATTTTTTAAGCAATTAGATTCAACCATAACCCCATTTATTTGGAACTTAAAACATCCACGTATCCAAAGATCAACCCTACAAGACTTAAGGCAGAAGGTGGCATGGCTCTACCTAACTTTCAGTTTTATTACTGGGCACCAAACATACAAGCTATAAAAACCTGGACACGAATAGATGAACATACACAAGCCTGGTGTGCAATAAAAAAAAAATCCTGCACTACTTCTTTATATTCCCTGCTTTGTGCCCCTATAAAAGTTATCACCAATCTATACTAATAAAAGGCAAAGCCCTCACTCACTCACTCACTCACTCACTCACTGACTTACTCATCACTAATTCTCCAACTTTCCGTGTAGGTAGAAGGCTGAAATTTGGCAGGCTCATTCCTTAAAGCTTACTTACAAAAGTTGGGCAGGTTTCATTTCGAAATTCTACGCGTAATTGTCATAACTGGAAGCTATTTTTCCCCATATACTGTAATGGAGTTGAGCTAGATGGCCGTGGGGGGCAGAGTTTCGTGTGACATCATCACACCTCCCACGTAATCACGTGAACTGACTGTCAACACAGTATGTAGAAAACAAGGAAGAGCTCCAAAAAGCGCTGAAGAAAACATGCATTATATAATTGAGAAGGCAGTGAAACAATATGAAGTGAGCGTGTGACATATACAACCATATTCATGAGTGCAGCTACTTCGGAAACAAAGCAAGGTGTAAACCTAAAGTTTAAATTAAGTTCACCGACAGGCTGCCGTTGGCGTTTGTCATGCCCACGGCTAATGCGGGATACAAGTTTAATGAGAGGACGCAGGATATAAACGAGAGCTTTGATCACTTTGTAACTAAGTTAAAATTGCAGGTGAAGGGCTGTGCTTATGCAAATTCTGAGAAACTGTGTTTGAGGGGGGGATTGACAGTTAAGGTGGGTGGGGGAGTCACATCATCATCTCCCCTCCCATTCACCTCATTTCGCTCTCAGCTGAGCTCCGCACCTAATGCAGTCTTGCGGAAGCAACTTTGTGACACTGCCACCAAATACTCACAGAAAAATCCACAAGTTAATACACATGCTGTCTCTAGAGTTTCTCCACACTCCAAATCCTCCAGGCACTACTTACAAAAGGCTACATTGACAATCGTGTTACGTTATTTTTAAAATGTTTCCTTTTCTTAGCACAAGCACAGCTGAGAAGCTTCGATGCATATGCTCCATAACGCGTTTAAAAATTAACGCATTTAATCACACTTTGCATTCCAAGCATAGGGGAACTTCAGTCAATGCATGATTTCCTGGTACACCGATTACATTGATGCACACATCAGAGCTACAAAAATGTTAGAGTCAGAAGAAAGTGTGTTGCTAGGACTGATTTGAGGAAAATTTCGTTTCAAAAGACTACCCTATGGAAGCCTTGATAAAAGCGTGGTTTTGTGCAAACTGTGCAAAAAGGAGTTTCCATACCACCCAAGCACTTCAACCTTACGGTACCATCTAAATGCAAAACATGTTACAGCGAACACAGAAACTGTGTATGCTGTTAGCACTAGCAGTAGCGGTTCGAGTACCAACAAAAGGTGTTGGCAGCCCAAACCTGATGAAATGACTGGCTTCAAGACCAAAATTAGTAAGTCAACATCGGTCAAACACTTACATGCATATTCATGAGTGCAGCTACTTCGAAAATAAAGCACGGTGTAAACCTAAAGTTTAAATTAAGATCATAGACAGGCTGCCGCTTGCGTTTGTAATGCCCATGGGTAATGCGGGATACAAGTTTAATGAGAGGACGCAGAATATAAACGACAGTTTTGATCACTTTGTAACTAAGTTCACATTGATGGTGAAGGGGTGTGCTTATGCAAATTCCGAGAGACTGTCTTTGTGGGGTGGATTGACAGTTAAGGCAGGTGGGGGAGTCACGTCATCATCTCCCCTCCCATTCATCTCATTTCGCTCTGAGCTGAGCTCCGTGGCTAACGCCGTCTTCCGAAGCAACTTTGTCAGACTGCCACCAAATACTCACAGAAAAATCCACAAGTTAATACACACGCTGTCTCTAGAGTTTCTCCACACTCTGAATCCTCCAGGCACTACTTACAAAAGGTTACATTGACAATCGTGTTAAGTTATTTTTAAAATGTTTCCTTTTCTTAGCACAAGCACAGCTGAGAAGCTTCGATGCATGTGCTCCATAACATGTTAAAAAATAACGCATTTAATCACACTTTGCATTCCAAGCAAAGGGGAACTTCTGCCAATGCATGATTTCCTGGTACACCGATTACATTGATGCACACATCAGAGCTACAAAAATGTAACGGTCGGAAGAAAGCGCGTTGCTACGACTGATTAGAGGAAAATTTCATTTCAAAAGACTACCCGACGGAAGCCTTGATAAAAGCGTGGTTTTGTGCACATATATGTATATATATGTGGATGTATATGTATATATACTGTATATATGTGTGTATATGTATATATATGTTTATGTGTGTTTCTTTTTCATTACTTCTTTAACACACTACTTCTCCGCTGTGAAGCGCGGGTATTTTGCTAGTATACCAATAACCCAATTGTGCTTCACTCACTCAGAATATGGAACCAATGTAGAAAGAATTTTAAGATGGAGAATCTTTTATCTGTGGCACCTCTGCATGAGAACTACCTTTTTCAACTCTAGCAAACATATGCAGTTTATAATATCTGGAGAACAGTTGGGATTAAATTACTTAGAGATCTTTATATAAACAACATCTTTGCATCCTATGAACAATTACATTCCAAATTTAACTTTCCAGTAACACATTTCTTTCACTATCTTCAAATTAGAAACTTTGTTAAACAGAACCTGCCCGATTTTCCTCATCTCCCAGCTTCCTTTATGCTGGAAAAAATATTGCTCAGTTTTGAGGACTCAGACAGCATTTCTACAATATATAAAATTATTTTACAGTCCCTTCCTTTCAAAGATCCAAGAGGACAATGGGAAAAAGATCTATCACTCAAAATATCAGAAAAGGAGTGGAAGGTAGCAATGCAGAGAAATCACTCCAACTCCATATGCAAAAAGCATACAATTATTCAACTCAAAATTATATATCGAGCACATCTGTCTCGCTTAAAACTGTCCAAAATTTTTTCTGGCCAAAATCCAACCTGCAAACGCTGCAATCAAGTCCCAGCCTCACTGTGTCACATGTTTTGGGCCTGCACCAAATTAGCATCATTCTGGACAAAAATTTTTAAATGCCTTTCAGACAGCCTTGGTGTCACAATCCCCCCTAAGTCATTAACAGCTGTGTTTGGTGTTCTTCCAGATGGGCTTGAAGCGGAGAAGGACAAACTGTAATTGTCTTTACTACACTACTTGCACGCAGACTTATCTTGCTAAACTAAAAGAACCCTAACTCTCCTCTTTTAAGTCAGTGGGTAACTGATGTTATATACTATTTGAAATTGGAAAAAATTACATTCTCAGTTAGAGGATCTGTGCAGAACTTTTTCAAAACCTGGCAGGATCTAATCAATAACATTTTAGAATAAGCTTTTAAAGCACTGAGGAAGCCAATTCTCATCCAATTTCTTATTCTTCTCCATTTATCTTTATCCACTTATTAAACTCATCAATTTATTTATTTTTACTAGCTTTAAGTTTTTCTCCATTGGCATTGCTCTCTTTCTCAGCGGTGGGGGTGATTAGTTTTCAATCCTATTTTTTGTAAAAATTGATCTATTTGCATGGAATAATTACAATTAAATCAATAAAAAAAAACTAGCAAGTGAAGATGCACCTAAAGAGGCAGCTCACATTTCCAGGCATGAGACTACCCTCAGATCAGATATTGTACTGATGTGAAAATGATAACCAGGTGACAAAGTATTTAAACATATATTTTACATATCATAAATATTTTCCAATAAGAAAAAATATACAGTACATATGTAAAATTAGAAGAGTCAAAACAGAGAAACAGTAACTGAATCATAATATTAGGCATTGTTTAAGCCCAAAGTTCCATAGCTCTATAAGTTTGGAATGGATTAATGTTGGAGACAAAGGATCCACATACTTCTACCAAAAATCCATCCATTAGATATCTTGTTGCCCATTACCTCATTAATAGCTGGACCAGATATTGTACTGATGTCGGAAATCATGTAGGCAGGTGGCTTTGGTTGAGCTGACTGTGCCTTGGGAAGACTAGATGGAGAAGGCCAGTGCGAGGAAGAGAGGCAGGTATGTAGACCAGGTGTCTGAGTGTTCCAGAAGTGCATGGAATGTGTGGTGTTTTTTTAGACTACAGTAGCCTGCAGAGGGTTTGCAGTTCATTCTCTCTCCAAGGCCTAGAGTCTTTTGGGCATCCAAGACCTACACCAAAGGTCTATCATAACCATCACAGAGGCTGCTAGAAGGCGCTCAGGATGGCTGTGGATCAGGAGAAGTGAGCTGTCAACTGGAAATGCTACTTGGACACAGGCTGGGCTTTGATCATCCCCAGTTAGGTCACCCTGGGTGAGGGTGTCTGATGCTGAAAAAAACAAAATACCCACACATCTGTTGTGTTAGTACTTTACATTATAGGCTGCATCAGTAATAGTGATGAGCATAAGCAAAGAGAGTTGGTGAAGGACTTTGTCAACCCAACACTACAAAGAACAAAGATTTGGTGGTGCGTGTCTGGCTTACTACAAGGAGGAAGGAAATATAGGTTGTTATAATCTTATAAATTCTTGACATTACATCTGAGCAGTGTAGCAGATTACATGGACATCAAAAACATGCTGTAGGAACATAGCCAGAGAAAGCTCTTCTCTCTAAAAAGGTTCAGGTCTTTAACTGTGTAAAAAGCTGCTGGGAATGTTTTTTCAGACCAGCGGAATCCCAGATTGACTCTGTACACTCTTGTGGACCTTGCACAAAAGAGAATAATGGCAAAACTACAGGCTTGAACACTTATTGACGCATTGTTTTACAGCATCTTTAGCTGCTGGCTCAATAGACCATGGTGTGCACTACCAGAGTTCTTTTTTTGCCCTGTGTCATGCCTCTTCACATTTCTTTATATTGTTATTATTGTTACTATTGCGTGTATATGCAGGGGTTTTGGACTTATGTTGTAGTTTGCAAATTTTTACTGTTATGCTCTATGTTTTATTGTGCTGCAGGAGTAGCTGAATCTCCTTTTGTAATACAATACTATCTATCTATCTATCTATCTATCTATCTATCTATCTATCTATCTATCTATCTATCTATCTATCTATCTATCTATCTATCTATCTATCTATCATCTCTCTGTCTGTCAGTTAGTTAGTTACAATGGCAACTGTCAATTCCTTCACTGATAAAGACAAAGAGCCTCTGTGTTTGTGCTGCTCCTATTTAAGGCCCCTTGAATCTGTTCATCCTGCAGGACAGCGAGCTGATTTAGGAAGCCGTGCTGAAAGCAGAGTGAGTCAAGCCAGTAGCAAAGCCAGCAGTGTCTCCCGCCCAGGCACACAGATGAGACTCGAGGTCGATGAGGTATGTTAGACTTTTTTGATTTTTTTACACACACTATTGATTCCATTTTGTGTTTGTTTTTTTTTGGACAATGAATCCAACCCAGGTATAACCCATTAGGCATTCCTTTATGGGTGAATTTTGAAAATTACCACAAATTATATTGTGGAAATATTTAGAAGTAGTGACTTTTGATCCTGTTTTATTAGAGGAATGGTGTCCCATTCAGCCATTTTTTCTACCTTGTACCCAATGCTTCAGGGGCAGACCCATGTATGCTGGTTTCAGAGTAACTGAGCTTGAAAATGAAATGAAATGAATGCACAACTGCATGAATGTCAATATTGTAAATTTTTAATATTTTGTCTTAAGCTGTACATTTATAAAGGATATAATAGTGAGTTAACACAAAAAAAAAAATTGGAGAAATTTATGAAACACCTTTTTTGAATAAAATAATGAATCAGTCAAATGCAACAAGTAAGTATCACACTGAAATGGGTTGAATGCTTGAATCTCATTTAAGGTAAACACAACATTTGAAGGCTACATTAAATGTGCAAAATGCCCATGATATCAATAGAATAAAAATAAAAAATAAAAATATAATAACTAATGCTTATAAATTATTCTCAATTAGTCTTGTTAGACAGGTAATAGAATTAATTCAAAAAATATTTGATATCTCTTGCCCTGTGTGTACTCTCAACGCCTCTCCTCTGTATCTCCATGTGCCTGAACCCCTATGGTCTGGTGGTCCCTCTGTGACGTGTGTTCTCATAAAGCCTGCCTCTCAGAATCTGTCATTTTAAGGTGTCCTGCTCACCTCCTGTCTGCTTTTATGCCTCCCATCTTTGAAGGTGAACTTCACCGATCTTCGTCGCCTTTACTCCTCCTCATGTGTCTCACAATTGCACTTCCTCTTTTGATCGCATCACCAAAGCCAAACTGACCAATCAGATTGCTTGAGGGATTGGACACAAACACCCACACACACTCATGGACCTTAGCATTTTATTTAACAGTAGACACTATTCAGCAAGAATAGTTCTCTGATTACAAGACCAAAAGTTGACTATACCACTTCACTTTCAATGTATCCATCTAAGAACTTTTTAATATGGTTAATAAACTTATAGGGTCTCTCCAGACACCATTTGGCACAAATACAAGATGGGGTCTTGTATGGAGTGCCTTTCAATCACAGGGCTTCATTTTATAAACGATGAAACTAATAATCCTCTTATTGGTATTTTTATTTTGTTACTAGTTATCACAGTGGACTGATATTTAGCGATGTCAATAAAAAGTCAAATGTCTCATAATTTAAACATGTTGAAAGTGTTTACTATGTAACATAAAACAGGAACTTTTAAAGCAGACACAATATACAGTATACTGTTAATGATAACAAGAACATGTTGTATCGCGTACCTTAGTTCTTGCAGCTACGCACATTTTGCTATCCTATGATTAACAAAATAATGAATGCATTAATAATTAATGAAATACCATAAGTAAGCATGATTTCATATATCAGGGTAAAGAGAGTACAAGGGAAATAAAACAACAGAATTTTTTTTTGTATTTTACCTTAAAATTGTAAAAAAAATTCCTTAAATAAAAGACACTAATATTTGCAGTCCAAATTCTTCATTATTTTATATATTGTTTATTCATAGTTTATTGTGGTGACTTTAAAATATTATTAAAGAAGTCTTTATTGTGTTTTCCATCACCATACAAAGGTAAATGCTCTATGTAATGAAATACTTAGTAATAAGCAAAAAAGAAGAATTTGTATTTGCATACAGTTTTGCCCACTCTCTCCTAAATTCATTTTGCATGCGATTTCACAATTGCAAAACACAAAGGTTTTTTGGTTTTTTTTGCTGGTGAAATACAAGGAATATTTCTCACCAAAGGGTTATTCTACATTTAAAAACTGGTGTTTTCGTTATGTGACATCTAAGCTTGGCACCTTGAGTTTGCGCAGTTTAAATAAAATGTATTAGTAGTTTAATTATTATGGCGCATGCACTCTCACCAGTCTGGTGCACTAGCATACATTCATGGTGCCAGTCCCCCTCATTTGTATTCAGCTTTCCCAAATCTGTAAGCTGTTCCCACATACCCAGGCCAATAGACCTGAGAGGCCCTTCAAAGTGCTTGCAGGTTTGTGTTCTACAGCCAGGCCCCCTTTTCCCTGCTCTTAACTTTTGCCATGCTTTTGCACATAAAAATAAAGGATGCAGGTGATAGGGAAATATATGTGCCAAATGGAGCAGATTTCACAACCCTTTTTTTTATTTTTTGTGAATTTCCCCTTGGGATTAATAAAGTATCTATCTATCTATCTATCTATCTATCTATCTATCTATCTATCTATCTATCTATCTATCTATCTATCTATCGTTCTTTGTTATTTTGCGAGGCAAACTTAGCGTTTCAAGGGACATTCCATTTCACATGTATGTTTTTGCTGATCATAATTAATAACCAAACAGCCTTTTAAAATGCATATAAACAACTGTAAGATTTAGAAGTTTTGTAGTGTTTGGTGCAAACATTTAATTGTTGTCCTGTTTGTCCAGAAATGCTGAATTTGACAGGAATTCATACCATCAGGTTCCTTCTTAATTAATTTGATAAGGCTGTGACATTTTGGCCTTCATTGATGTTTTCCTAAACAATATTCAAACTATAACATATTCAAATGCACTATGTCTATCTGGGCATCATTCCTGTGCAGTGCTGGACAGAGCACCAGTCCATGATAGTGTCCACGCATTACCAATTAACCTTTCCCAAACATTTCTGGGTATATTGGAGGTAAACTGAAATGGGCACAGAGAGAACACTCAAACCCTTACACAAGGAATGACTTGGCACAGAATCTGTACCAGGGCGCTGGATCTGTGAGGCAGCAATGCACCACCACGCTATGCTTAAAGTAATCTAACACACTGAAGTGAATATTTGTCATGAACAGAGATTAATATTAGGAATTTTGATAAAACTCATATTCAGAATTTAGGCAGAGATGAGGACAATAGTGGGAATAATTATTTATCTAAAATGAAAACATTATAGACGTCATTGGACACCTCAAAGGCGATATCCAGCACATTTTTTTACTTAGTGCAAGCTCTATATAAATCTGCTTGAAATGTATTTATTCTTCTGTCCAGATAAAGATCAAATAAACTCCTTGTGTGCAGCTCACATGTAAACACAAGGGCTGCCATAATGTCACAAGTCAGCACACGTACACACATGCCTGTCAACAATGATTGTGTCCCCAGCAGTGGCTGTAATGTGCAAGGAGACCAGTAACACGTAACACTCAAACAAAACAAAAATAAATAAGAACTTCGAAAAGTACTCTTGGCAAGTAACTAAGAGTAAAAAATAAAAAGAACTAAACTAGAACCATAAATTGATACCACAGAGTGGTGACTGGGAATAGAAGAGGGGGACAGGAAACACAGACAAGTAGAAGAGGGCTCATTGGGTTAAAAAGAGGTGACGTTACTAGGAACCAACCATGCTGTTCCACCTCATGCTTAATTTTAAAAAGAGTCCATTTGACATGTGCCTTATGCTACTGCCAGTCAATCCACTAGAGGTGCCATTTATGAACGTTAAGGTGTGTGTGCTTTGGACACAAAGGGGGTTGTCCCTCTGGGTCATCTACTCTCTATATATAAAATCCTAAGCCTAAAGGTGCAATGATTTTGTGCAACGATTTTATGTGACTTTTTGTGTCATGCTTTTTGTCACACTTTACATCAGACTTATTTTAAAACCTAAATATATTATGTTTGGTATCATTCTTTTCAGAATTTATTGAACTTAAATGTGATGTTGTTAGATTTTCAGATTCCTATTCCATTTTTAAATTATAAACTAAAAAATATCAAGAACTCACATCCAGCGAGACAAGACTTGCCAGAAATAAAAGACAAAGAGTAGGACAGCTGCTGTAAAGGCTTTTAAATGTTTGAAGCGCCATGTGAGCAGCTGATCAAGCAAAGAGGAGGTAAAAAAAAAAACTGTACTTGTATCCCATTGTATCACTGTTTAAGAGGGTTTTTCGGAGGAGCAACCGTGTCTCCTTGGGGTACATTTAGCCCCCCTCTTCACAACGTGAGCGGCAGAGACGTAAAGTGGCTGGTGCATAGCGCAGGCCAGGCGGGTTAGCGAGTGAACCCTTTACAAATAATTTTTCTTTTGTACATCTACAGATTTTACTAATATTCTGGTCGCAACTGGGGGTTGGGTGGTGAAGGCGCCAGGGGGGCTTGCCCCCCCTAGTAAAAATATAATGATAATGTCCAAGGTATTTACACAAAGGCATGCATGCTCCAGACACCAAGGAAGAATGTCGTCAAAGTCTGATGATATGGAGTGGGCAATGTTTATGAAAGTAAACGTATGCATACTCTATACAGTAAGGGGCACACGCTCCTTGAAGCCTGCGGTATATGCACAAAGGGGCACCATTTGTGCGTTTGAAAGGGCACTTACTCCAGACACACCCACACACATCGTCAAAGTCTAATAACACCAACTACCTGCTGTAGACAATGAGGGCAATTGCCCATCAACCCCTCCTAGGGCTACAAATGGACTTCAGCCAGCACTGTCCTATACCATGCATTTTGTTTACCTTGAGATATCAGATTTGCAATTTTTTGTATTTTGACAGAATTAAAATTTATAGATTAAACAAATTTTAAAATGCCCACCTATCATCCTCGCTGTTCACATCCTTCCCCTGCTCTTTCCTGTGTCTTCCAATCTTGATGTTTCATTCTGTGGTTGTATTCTATCACATAGTGGGGTTTTTCTTTTAATTTTAATATGCTACTGTACCTTTTCTTGTCCCTAGTGACTGGTAATGGCATGATACGAAACTGGCAAAGGATCAAAAAGCTAAATTACTTAGTGATTACATTGCAGGACTGTGAAACAAAAGACTCTGAGTTCAGTCCACAACTCTGTCTCATTATGCAAACAAATCCCTTAACCTGACACTCTTAGTTTGTGATTGTTAAGTCACTTGTGATAAAATAAACAAATGTAAAGTAAATATTTAAAAAAGCTGGCTTTCCTTGCAATTGTGTTATTGTTTAAAATGTCTTTCTTCTTATGAACTAGTTCATTTATGATAAGAAACATCAGCAGTTCTTACACAAAAGAGTTGTATCAGTTAATCATGTTTTACAGGGCTTTGTCTAGAGCCAAACGTCTTAGCCTGGATTAGCACATGTATTCAATACCAGTTCATTTTAGGGCAGCCTCGTACTGTGCTGCAGGTGTCTGCTAAGGAAGCCCATCTTGAATTCTATAAGCCAGCACTGAAAAGAGATTTATATGATGCTGTCGCTTCTATATCAAAATACGGCAGGACATGTGAAGGCTGTCAAAGGGATCCATTACTGTCTCAAAAAGGCATAAACACACAGATACAGTACACTGTATGTGAGGACATCACACAAAGAAGATTTTATGTCTGCAGAGTTTTGTCTCACACTGGGAAGCCCTGACAATTGGTTGGTTTCAGTGTCCAACTGGGCAGCTAGTCAGATCTTAGCAACTTGAATCATCCATCTTATAGATTTAAGTTAAGAGAACTTGAAAACATGCAGAAAGAGTAGCAAATATGAAAAATATTAAATGATACTAAACACAAATTATAAATTATTGATTTAAAATCATAGCAAAGGAGAGATATAAATCAAAGTTTTTTGTACTCCTTTTCAGCAGTATTTATTGTGAGGTAATGTTCATATCCACACTCCTACTGATACTGTTGCAAATCCAGTGATGGACTGGTCTATGCACTGCTGGCTTTGGAGTCTTCCCCCAAAGGCCCTAAACTGGGCTAAGAACACTTCATTGTATGTAGATACGTACAATATGTCTGTATGTATGAGTTAACAACGATCATAATCATCATCATTCCCAACTCTTGGTGATTTTGTAACAGTAAAAAAACAATGGCACAGTTTTTAGTCTTGCTCTTTTACATTCTTGATCTCTGGCTTCATCTCTGTCTGGTCACTGTTCATGTTGATTTTATTTAAATGCACATTTTTTAAATGCTTTCTTTCCTATATTCCTTTTAAGTAAACTAGGGGGCTTTACCCCCTGCTTGCTTTGCTTGCCACCCCCCCCCCCAACCAGTACTACATGCCATTGTGAAGAGGGGGACTGAACACACCCCAAGGAGATGCAGCCTCTCCTCCGAAACCCCTCTTAAACGGTGATACAATTGGAAACATAGTTTTTTTTTTTATCTCCTCCTTGCTCGATCAGCTGCTGGCCTGCTGCTGCTGCCTGCCGCGTGATCTGCATTTTGTGCAGTGCTTCAAACGTTTAAAAACCTGTACAGCAGTTGTCCTTTTGTCTCACTGCCTTGTCTCTCTTGTTCCCCAGACATCCTCAAACACTATGCGATCTCTTTTCGCTGTTCCATTATTTCACTGAGTGATATTTTTTGTTTGTTTGCGCTAATGCAATCTTTACTCTCATTTTTTTGAGACTTTCGAATTTTCCTACTTTCATTATCTCTAACCTGCTCTGCATGTGTATCACGGGACTTGCTGCCAAAGGCTGTAAGTTAGACGTGACTTGTCTGCCTCGCGGGACGTGAAGTGTCTCTCTTCAAAAGATCTCTCTTCCAAAGTTCACGTCTTGTCGCAAGATTTTTTTTAGTAATAGAGAGATGTAAATGTGCCATACAATAGATGGGAGTTTTCTACCAAGATAGGCTTAGTTGCCCCAGATCCTGTTTTTGGAAGAAACAGGTGCACAAAATGAATAAAAAAAAAGGTGATAACAGTAAATTGAAAATATTAAACAGATCTATTTAGGGACCAAATATTTTAATGTAAAACAGTTATTTGTAAACAATAGGTAGGTGATACTGGCAAAAATTTTATTAACAGTGTCCAAATTTGCAAATTTTATGCATGCAAGCCGCTTAATGTCACCGTTTCCAGTATAATTTCAATTTAGGACACTTTACTAACTGATTATGGATCAGTTACAGCAAGAGCTCACTGGTGAGAGTAGGAGAGGACACAACTGAGGGATAAGAACAGGGGTGGGCAAAGTCAGTCCCGGAGGACCGCAGTGGCTGCGAGTTTTTGTTCCAGCCCAGGTACTTAATAAGAAGCACTTATTGCTCAAGTAACACTTCTGCTTTATTTTAGTTGTTTCACTCGTTAAGATTTTGAATGCTTATTGATTATTTTAGTTTTAAGCAGCTGTATTCCCAGTTTTTAATTGTCCCTTATTAGCAATAATGCAAATGATAAAAGAAACCAGCATTTCTCCATTTAGCTTGTTTCCATTTATACCTGTGTGTGTTTATCGTGCAATATTTGGTTTAATTAAATACTTGGAAGGAAAGTGAAGAGAGAAAAGTGAAGGACTGAGAATTACGCCTCCATTTTAGACTTCAAATGATTTGGATGATATCCTTAGAAAGGAAAAAAACTATCTAGGATATGAGAATGACCTGACATGGCAGAGTTAAAGCACTAACAAGCCATGAAATTAAATTATTGGCAAGGATGGATTTCTAATTAATCAACTAGGTTAGAACAAAAACCTGCAGCCACTGCGGCCCTCCAGGACTGAGTTTGCCCACCCCTGGATTAGAGCATTAGAAAAAAATAGATGAGGTCAACCCAACAAAGCTTGCCAAACCTATCCCATTAATTCCTCTAAAATAGCATCAAGTCTAGTTTTGAAAGTCCCTAAAGTCCTACTGTCTACCAGGATACTTGGTAGCTTTTTTCACGTGCCTGTGGATCTCTGTGTGAAAAAAAACCTGCTAATGTTTGCACGAAATTTACTCTTAACAAGTTTGCAACTGTGTTCCAGTGTTCTTGATGAACTCATTTTAAAGTAACAGTCTTCAACCATTGTACTAACTCCCTTTATAATCATGAACACTTAAGTCTTTTCACCTCTTAATCTCCTTTTGTTTTAACTGATAAGATTCTGCTCTTTTAATCTTTCCTCATAATTCACTCGCTGTAGTCCTGGAATCAGCCTAGTCGTTCTTCTCTGGACCTTTTCTAGCGCTGCTATGTCCTTTTTGTAGCCTGGAGACCAAAACTGCACACAGTACTCAAGATGAGGACTCACCGGTGCATTATAAAGGTTGAGCATAACCTCCTTGGACTTGTACACCACACATTGTGCTATATAACCTAACTTTCTGTTATTGCATTCTTAATGGCTAATGAAAATTGTCTGGCCATTACAATTCCTAAATCCTTCTCATGAGGTATACTTTTGATTTTCAGATCTCCTATTGTGTATTCAAAGCTAACATTTTTATTTCCTCCATGTAATACTTTACATTTTCCTACATTTAGTTTCATCTGCTACAAATCTGCCCAAGCCTGTATGCTGTTCATGTCCCTCTGTTACGATTCAACGGATTTCTTTTCTATCGTTCCTTTAAAATGTGTATTCCCTCTATGTCAGAGGTTCTCAAAGTCAGTCCTGGGGGCTCACTGTGGCTTCATGTTCTTGTTTCAGCCAGATTCATAATCAGTGACAACAACATGTGGAAGAAAATAAGCCACAATATTTTAATTTAACAAAATGATGACTTGAAGAGCATTAATGCTGATCCAGAACTTTAACATTAAAGTAACACACTGCACACCCTTTATAGCTTAACACCTCCCTACCACTATTGCCATTCCATAAATCAATGTCAAACTGCTTAGTTCATACCATGAAGAGTTGGGTCATGTCTAGTGGCCCTTAGTTACCACACATTCAGCTACATTGCATACAGAGATCATTAATTGTCTTATCAGTAACTTGAAACTCCAAAATACCCATAAAGATTCAGGTTTGGTCACAACTTAAAGAAAATTAATTAGTATGAAACTGCTTAATATACATGAAACCCAATTCATTAATTATTGTTAAACTACAGCTTATATTTTCCTAGTGATAGGATTTAAAGTTAATAGAGCAGAATACAAACCTAAAATAGAAATGTATTGAACATATATTCTTGCACACTGATAACAATGATCTCATCTAATCATGTGGTATTTTTTTCTCTTCTCTTATTCTACATTCAGAAAAGCACAGCAGCATGATTTTTACATTTATAAGACATTTAGAAATACTTGTAATTCTGCTATAGATTTAAATGGTAAACTCTCTTTTATTGATTTCATTATATTTTACCCTTTCTTTGTGCAGTTTGCACCCTTCATTGTGTCTTAATGATGGCAATTAAAAACGAGCTGAGCAGACACACAGGCAAAGAACACTTAATTGTGAACAGCTGCAACTGCTTTACCGTCAGACCCACTAATTAGTAAATAATGGATTAATAAAAACAATTAGAACACCAGGATAAACAGAATGAAAATCAGGATGAAAATATTGTTAAAAATAAAGAAACATTATTCCCATATAACTGCTTAGTACATTTTAATATACATATTTAAACTGCTCAAAAAAATTAAAGGAACACTTTGAAAATACATCAGATCTCAATGGGAAAAAAATCCTTCTAGATATTTATTCTGATATGAACTGGGTAATATGTTAGGAACGAAAGAATGGCACATCATTTGATGGAAATGAAAATTATCAACCTACAGATGGCTGAATTCAAAGACATCCCGAAAATTAAAGTGAAAATATGATGCGGCAGGCTATCCATTTTGCTGAAATGTCATTGCAGCAACTAGCAAAGTAGTTTGTATGGCCCCCACGTGATTGTATGAGTGGAGGATGCCATCATGTACATGCTACACAGATCCCCCTCCCACTTGGACAGAGGCAGTGGTGTTGTAAGAATTATGTTTCTGGACTTCTGTAGCACCTTCAACACCATCCAACCTCTGTTCCTTAGGGACAAGCTGACAGAGATGGGAGTAGATTCCTACCTGGTGGCATTGATCGTGAACTATCTTACAGACAGACCTCAGTATGTGCGTCTTGGGAACTGCAGGTCTGACATTGTGGTCAGCAGCACAGGAGCTGGGGACTGTGCTTTCTCTGGTCCTGTTCAGCCTATATACATCGGACTTCCAATACAACTCAGAGTCCTGCCACGTGCAAAAGTTAGCTGACGACACTGCTATCGTGAGCTGCATCAGGAGTGGGCAGGAGGAGGAGTATAGGAACCTAATCAAGGATTTTGTTAAATGGTGCAACTCAAAACCACCTACAACTGAACACCAGCAAAACCAAGGAGCTGGTGGTGGATTTTTGGAGGCCCAGCCCCCTCCTGGACCCCGTGATCATCAGACGTGACTGTGTGCAGAGGGCACAGACCTATGAATACCTGGCAGTGCAGCTGGATGATAAATTGGACTGGACTGCCAATACTGATACTCTGTGCAAGAGAGGACAGAGCTGATTATACTTCCTTTGAAGGCTGGCATCCTTCAACATCTGCAATAAGATGCTGCAGATGTTCTATTAGATGGTTGTGGCGAGCGCCCTCTTCTAAGTGGTGGTGTGCTGGGGAGACAGCATAAAGAAGAGGGATGCCTCATGCCTGGACAAACTGGTGAGGAAGGCAGGCTCTGTTGTAGGCACGGAGCTGGACAGTTTGACATCTGTGTCAAAGCGACGGGGCACTGAGCAGGCTCCTGTCAATCATGGAGAATCAACTGCATCCATTGAACAGGATCATCTCCAGACAGAGGAACAGCTTCAGCGACAGACTGCTGTCACTGTCCTGCTCCACTGACAGACTGAGGAGGTCGCTCCTCCCCAACAATATCCCGACTCTTCAATTCCACCCGGGGGGGTAACCGTTAACATTATACAATGTTATTGACTGTTATACCTGCCTTGCACTCTCCACCTTCCATTTTTTTTACTTGCACTGCGCTTTTATTGCTCTTTAATTAACATTGTTTTTATCAGCATGCTGCTGCTGGAGTATGTGAATTTCCCCTTGGGGATTAATAAAGTATCTATATATCTATCCTAATGAGACGACGGATGGTGTCCTGGGAGATCTTCTCCCAGATCTGGACCAAGGCATCACTGAGCTCCTGGACAGTCTGAGGTGCAACCTGGTGGCGTCGAATGGACCAAAACATAATGTCCCAAGTGTGGATCCCAGAACCCACTGCACCAGCATAGGGTCTGACAATGGGTCCAAGGATTTCATCCCAATATCTAATGGCAGTCAAGGTGTCGTTGTCTAGCCTGTAGAAGTCTGTGCGTCCCTCCATGGATATACCTTCCCAGACCATCACTGACCCACCAACAAACCGATCATGCTGAACAATGTTACAGGCAGCATAACGTTCTACACGGCTTCTCCAGACCCTTTCACGTCTGTCACATGTGCTCAGGGTGAACCTGTTCACATCTGTGAAAAGCACAGGGCGCCAGTGGTGGACCTGCCAATTCTGGTATTCTATGGCAAATGCCAATTGAGCTCCATCATGCTGGGCAGTGAGCACAGGGCCCACTAGAGGATGTCGGGCCTTCAGGCCGCCCTCATGAAGTCTGTTTCTGATTGTTTGGTCAGAGACATTCACACCAGTGGCCTGCTGGAAGTCATTCTGTAGGGCTCTGGCAGTGCTCATCCTGTTCCTCATTGACCAAAGGAGCAGATACTGGTCCTGCTGAAGGGTTAAGGACCTTCTACTGCCCTGTCCAGCTCTCCTAGAGTAACTGTCTGTCTCCTGGAATCTCCTCCATGCCCTTGAGACTGTGCTGGGAGACACAGCAAGCCTTCTGGCAATGGCACGTATTGATGTGCCATCCTGGAGAAGTTGGACTACCTGTGCAGCCTCTGTATGGTCCAGGTATCACCTCATGCTACCAGTAGTGACATTGACCGTAGCCAAATGCAAAACTAGTGAAAAAACAGTCAGAAAAGATGAGGAGGGAAAAATGTCAGTGGCCTCCTCCTGTTAAACTATTCCTGTTATGGGGGTCGTCTCATTGTTGCCCCTCTAGTGTACCTGTTGTTAATTTTATTAACCCCAAAACAGCTGAAACTGATTAACAATCCCCTCTGCTACTTAACTGCTCAGATCAATTTCCCTGAAGTTTTACTGACTTGATGCTATACTCTGATTAAAATGTGTTCCTTTAATTTTTATTACAACAAAGTATTTTTTTAGGTCCCTGGCAGTTAGTTGTAACAGAATTTTACCTGTATATATATATATATATATATATATATATATATATATATATATATATATATATATATATATATATATATATATATATTTATATATATATATATTTTGTGAACTTGAACCCGGACACAGGCAGACAGACATCTTAAGTTCACCACACACCCTTTACTTACAAGTCAATTATTTTCAGTGCACTTCCCAGTGCCTCTTGCACCGTTCCCCCAATGTCCAGGCCTCACAATCAAAATGCCTTCCTGGCCGCCTCCCGTCCTCTCTCTCAGCTCCGTCCTCTTCCACCCGACTCTCGCCTCTGACTGGAGGGAGGCGGCCCCTTAAATGGGAACCCGGATGGGCTCCAGCTGCTTCCCGGCATTCCTCCGTAGCCACGCCCCAGTGTGACGGAAGTGCCGGCTGCGCACCCGGAAGCCGTCTGGGTGTACCCTGTCGTCTTCCCCCAAGCACTTCCTGGTGTGGCGGAAGTACTGGGCTCCCGGGATATTCAGGCACTGGGGCACCGCCTGGCGGTGCCCACGGGTCCCTACAGGGCTGGGCTTCCAAGCCCTTCACCTGAGGCCCCCAACATAACCAGGGCAGACACCCCCTCGCGGTCTGGAGGAGGCACAAGCCCTCCTCCGGTCCTCCTGGGCGCCGGGTACCACATGGGATACTCAGGCATTGGGGCGCCGCCTGGCGGTGGCCACGGGTCCCTACAGGGCTGAGCTTCCAAGCCCTTTACTCAAGGCCCCCAACATAACCAGGGCGGACGCCCCCTCGTGGTCTGGAGGAGTCACAAGCCCTCCTCCGGTCCTCCTGGGCGTCCCAGCCAGGGACCACAATATATATATATATATGTATATTTTTTCTAATTTTCTATTCTAATTTCATAATTGTTCCCAAAACACAGAATCTGGAAATAAGAGTTGACTTAATTAGCCTAGGAGTCCAATTAAAAACAGAATCTGGTTGAAACAAAAACCTGCAGCCACAGTGGATCCCCAGGACTGAGACGGAGAACCCCTGCTCTATGTTATACATCTCCTCATCTTTGTTATTTAGACAGGCTTCTGTTACTGCTATAATATCATAATTATGCTCAGCTACATACAACTTCAACTGTCTTGTTTTATTTTTGATACTTCTACGATTAAAGCAAGCAATGTTTAATTTATTACTCATATAACACATAAGAATGTTATTTGAATCTTTCTTATGAAAAAATATTGTTTTTGTTCAAATATTTATTTTACTTATTGATACATAATTTTTCTTGATTTATATTTGCATCAGCTGATATTCATTAACATAAGATGCAACTCTGAATTTTCCACAAACCAGAATTTTCTGGTTTATGCATTGGTTGACACTTAACTTGATTGGTTTGCTGGCGCATACATTGATTTTTAGTACAACTCAATTGTTTTAAATAGTGCACATATTGGTTTCTGTTCAGTTTGGTTGGTTTAATGCTATCAAATACTGATTTACTCATAATTTTCTTGGTTTGCTGTCCAAAATATTGGTTTGCTCACAACTGGATTAGTTTACTGGTGCATAAATTGAAGTAAACTGAACTGAGGTATAATGGCACAGTGGTAGTGCTGCTGCCTTGCAGTAAGGAGACCAGAGTTTCTGTGAAGTTGGCATATCCACCTTGTGCGTGCATGGGTTTCATCTTGGTGCTCCAGTTTCATCCCACAGTGTAAAGACATGCATGTTATGTGCATTTGTGACTTTAAATTGGCCCTAGTTTGTATATGGTGTGTGTGTGTGTGTTCTTCCTGTGGTGGAATGGCATCCTGTCCAGGATTTGTTCCTGCCTTGTGCTAGCAGGGATAGGTACCAGCACCCACCAGCCCTGGTCTGGATTAAGTGAGTTAGAAAATGGCATGTTTTAAATGACTAATCAGGAACAGTATATTCAAAATAATGCTTAAAAGATCCCATTGCATCTCCCCTACAGGCTTTTCTGAATCTTCTGTATAACATTGAGCTGTGATTGGAAATTAAGTTTGAAACTTAAATTGCAGAACAATGTCAAGCTCATTGTATAAAAAAAACTATGTACTTTATAAATAAATAACATTTAATAGCTAGCCTTTGTAGTAGTAATGATATGGAGATTTTGTCCAGGTGAGATAGTATTTACACCTGATGTGGCAAAGGACGAGACTCTAGACTAGAAAGGTACAGGCAGGCAAATCATGGTTGGACATACTGCAAGTGCAGGGTAAAAAAATGCATACTGTCCAGGAGCATCATCCCCGGAGTTGGAGGTGTTCAACCATTTTCAGGACCTTGAAGAGCTAGATAGTGATTCTAATAACTCTGAGATGGCAGGCATGGATGAGGGACCCTAATGAGTCACCACTTGGACACACCAAGAAAGATTAAGTAATGATAGTAGGGGTCAGGTATTAGACAGACTAACACACAACTTTGCTCCAGTTCCAGGGTGTGCCTTCCTGGTGAAAAAGATAAGAGGTTAATAATAATAATAATCATACATTTAACTTATATAGCAGGCTTCCCATGTTTAAAGCATTTTACAGAAGTTCATAAAGAACAACTGGGCATATATAACATTGTATACAAAAAATATCTGCTTCAAACACTAAGTACAGATAAATACAGAATATATGAAGCTTTGAAACAGAATAAGAGACAATAAACCGGAATAAAATGCAAAAATACAATTATTGTACCAGAGAAAAACCATGAATAAATTACATAATTTATTATACAAATGCAAATTGTCCTGAGCATCTGGACACAAGGTGTCCAGTGAAAGAAGAGTGAGAATAGCAGGCTAAGTTAAATGCTTTCCTTAGTTGAAAGAGTGAATTAAGTCAGTTGATCTATTTAACATAGGGAGATCGTTCCTAAGTATGTATGCAATAGAGGCGAAGGTTCTGTCACCCATAGAGCACAGGTTAGTTCGGGGTAAAACGAGACTGCCAGCGTCAGTGGACCTTGTTGGGCGAAAAGCAGCATAGTCATGGAGGAGGTTACTAATGTAGTCTGGTGCAAGACCATCCAAAGCTTTATAGGTTAATAATGGAATTTTATATTTAATCCTATAAGACACATTGAGTCAGTGAAAGCAGAGCAGGATGGGTGTTATGTATGTAATAAAAGCATGGACACGTTTGTCAGCACTGGAAAAGGAGAGGGATTAGTGAACAATTAGAAAGCAGCACAGATAGATGCACAAGTAACAATGCTGATTTGCAACCCCTAACACAAGTAACAATGCTGATTTGCAACTATTTATTAAGATCAGAAAAGCAAGGTTACAGGAGAATATAATAGTAAAGGTGGACTTCAAATATTAACTAGGAAAAAAGAAGAAGATTTCATACATTCAGTCAGTGATTGTCTTTTTTAAAACTCAGTATACTAAATGAGAACATTTCTAAATTTGTTACACTGTAAAAACTGAGGGTAGAATTCAGGGAGTAGATGTAATCAAACCAGTAGGATGCTGTGATCTTAGATCAAAGAAAGAGAACTGCTGCTAGGAATAAAAAGCTGAAATTAAAGAACTCGATGGGACAACATAACATTTATCCCGAAAGCTCAAAATAAACCCAAACACACATATGAATGTTAATATTATGACAGCAGACTTGGATGTTGCTCACTTTTGGGTTGCCACTTTGAGACTTCATTTTTATTTATTTCTAGACCTTTTTAAACTTATTGTTGTTTGACTTATCTGTCCTGTTTGAATAAGTGTTACTGTAATTATAAAAAGCCCCCTGTTTTGTTCTTGGGGCCAGGGATTTTAAACAGTTGGCTTTTCCCTTTAGAGTTTGTAAGCTTGGTCTTCTTTGAGGTTGAAGGCTGCAATTTGCTTAGGAGTTTTATGGCCAGACTTACTTTATACGTTAGAATATAAGGCTTTATTTTTTAATTAAAGTCTTACTTTGAGTCTAATAAGCCCCACTTCATAACACCATCTGTAAGAATAATAATTTGGTGAGGTGGGTGTGGGAGTGGAAACAGAATTAATAGATCTTAGCCAAAAAAGAAAGAAAGAAAGAATAGGAAAACATTTCTTGATTTCCAAGGGGAAATTAACTTCAATATGGAACATGAAGTCCCTTTCTCCACCATTTTCTTTACAGTCTTCCTTTCTGCACAGAATACTTTGGTTATAACAGCGCAAAAATGACATTCCAGACAATCTGATTTTCACACCATCCTACACTGTCTTCATGAGCTTCGTCTTCTCTGGTGCCACACTTCTCTTAATTCAAGTCCTGCATCATTTTATTAACTTCTCCCACTGTGTGCTTCCTAGTTAGAGAGCAGATCATGACTGATAATTTTTGACGCATTATGTACAGAGTCTTTACACTCCAGTCACTTATTGTGCCAAACTTTAGTTTCTTTAGTATCTTTTACAGTGGTTAATGTTACATTTTCTTTATATTCTTTCAACTGTTCACCTGGTTTACACCTTCAAACAATTTTGCTACTGTTTGTATTCATTAAATTGCTTCCGCTTCACATACACACACTGTCTCTCCCTCTCTCTCTTTCTATGACAGCTGGAACATTTGCTCAAAGAAAAGATGAAATCTGGAGGATTTTTCACCATGAGGCAGTTATTCAAAAACAATGACCCTGAAGGAAATGGGCAAGTGAGCAGGTAGGAGATCTGTGGATTGGGCATGGGGGGGGGGGGGTGGTTTACAAGATACAAGTTGTTTAGCTAAATGAAGTCACTCACATCTCTTATGTGGTCTCCTTGATGTGTCTTCCCAGGGATGTGCTGCTCATGATTCTCACCAAGTTCTTGGGACGATTCATCAGCTCAAAGCAGTTCCAGCAATTACTGTTAAGGTATATTTTCTAGTCTAACATTGTTATTAACTGTCATTCATAACATAAAAAGAAGTATCTTACGGGGATTGGCCTGTTTTCTAATGTATTTTGTTGCTATATACTCTTAATGACAAATTATTTTGTATTTAAGGAGCATATTTCTTTGGAGTTAGGACAGTATTTTGTATGACCCTACTAAATGAGTGTTCTTGTAGATTTGACGTTAATGGCTTCACCAGAATTTGTACAGAATCTTAAGTACAAAATGTATTAGCTGGTCTTTATATAAGTTATATTTACCAGGAAATGTGGAAGGGAAACACTGGTGTGCAAACATTCAAAAACCATACATAGAGCAAGCAAGAAGATAATAAATTTACATGGAGAAGATGGCAGAAGGTGCTGATGGCCTGAGATCATAGTAGACAGCTGCAGTCTGACTATTAAGTTTTTCATATTTAATGTCTTTTTCAGCATCGTGTGACTTTTTTAGACTAACATCACACATAGACAACAGAGTAACACTTGAACCCTTTAATCTTGGAGGCATCAGGCAGAAATGCTCGCCACTGCACTATTATGCACCCCTGGGCCTTCCTAAACTTGGACAGTTACACTATCCTGTAGATGGCATGGTTGGCCCTCTTACTACATCAGTACCACACACAGAGAACTCCTTTCTCTCACCTTCTGTACATCTTCCACAGGTCCTTAGACTGGACTTCTGCCCACCGGTTCAGTGTTTGTCTCTAATCCCCCCAGCTCAAAACTCATAGGCCAGAAAAGGCTTTTAACCTTCATCCTGGAGTTACTTCCAGTGGCCCAGAATGCCCTCTTTTAATCCTGATCCATCCTTCTATAATCCCCATGACCATCCTGTATCTTCCTGCAGACCTAAGCCATAGTTCACATTTAAAGGAGCAGGCAACAACTGTTCATTATAACATACAGCTGCATCCAGTAATATGATAATGGGTCTCCCTGCTTACAGCTGTCGATCTGTAAGATGTGAGGCTGAAAACAAGAGGTCTGTTTACAAAGGCATTACTTTAGATGAGGTGTCACACATCCACAAGTTGCAGCCCTCAAAAGAATTGTACTTTCACTTCTCCAAAATGACTCTCTCATCAAATGTTAATTTTTCATTGTACATACAGTACTTTTCCCATTTTTATTTTACATTCATATAAGTTTCACAATGTACATAATAATAATGTGTACAGCTAATGCCAGTAACACAATGTGATTAATATATTTGGACACTTTTTCATTTTTCTATTTCTGACCACACCTAGGCTTCATCTGTCTGAGAAGACCATCATCAAGTTTGAAGAGCTGTATGCAGCAGTCAGGGATCCGGTCAGTGATGGAGCACCAACCTGGCTCAATCCTGTCCAAAGGCTAACTGAAAAGAACTTTATGACAGCTTCTCAAGTTCATGCCCAGTTAAAGGAGAAGGCGAAACAAAGGTAGTCAATCTGAATAAGACTGAAAATCTCATTTATTAGATATGAATGAAAACGTGTTTAGTGTGTAGCTTAACACAATGCAAAATTCTCAAATGCCTTACAATAACCCTGTGTAGGTAGTACCTTTTGATTTCCAGCTGAGGTGCCTTCTGGATATCCTCCAGATATAATCTATTTTCTTCCTCACCCCAAGATTTTCTATTAAGTTGTGTGCCCGGCCATTGGCTCCTATCCTATCAAGGACTGGTGTATTCCTTGTATTTGATGCTCCCAGCTATAGTTTCAGTGAATGAATTTTTGTGTTCCTCCCCTCAGTTACCAGTTGATCATAGTTCTATGATAATCTTAATGGACAAACATTTTTAGGTTCCATTTATGTTAATCAGGTTGGAACTTTGTTTTAGAGAATGTTTGACAGATCTGTATCTTTATGTATATGTATTATGTAATTAGAAATCTATCACATTTTACCTGTCCTTTGGTACAATGTGCATACCAAGTGAACAGCACTATACAAAAAGAAACTGAATTGAACTAAAGATGCACAAATTTCTCAGTTCCACACATGCATTGATTTTATGTTCACGTCACACACAAGTTCAAGTCCTCTTTGCTCATCATTGTTATAATAGCCAAAAATAAAAGATTTCAGTTTTTCCAGATCAGGCTTGATCTCACTCCCTCTGGATACCTATCCAGTGCAGTCTGTGTTTTGCTAAAATATTGAAATATTAGGCTACTTTTCATGAGACCCAACATTGTTGGGTATGTTGACACACACAGCAAAAATTTTAAAAGTTGCATGTGCAAAATATTAATTGGAGCATCAAATTAGTGTACAGATAATGTAAGTAAAACACTGGTGAGTGGAAGTAATTGTCAACCACTAGGATAAGAATAGAGAAAGGCTTTGGAAGATAGAGGATTACAGATAAGTTGGGAAACAAACAGAATATCCGAGGCTTACTTATGGTCAGGATTCAGAAGTTAGTTTGCAGGGAGAGCTTTTGAAAAGTGTGGATAACTTCAAATATCTAGGATGAGTGGTAGACCAAGATGAAGAACTGGATGCAGAGATCAACCACAGAGTGAAATGTGGATGGAACAACTGGAAGAAGATATCAGGAGTGTAATATGATCATAGAAGTAAGGTGAAGGTTCAAAGTAATGTTTTTAAGACAGTGGTAAGAGAAGCAATGACGTATGGAGCTGAGACATGGGCAGTAAAGGGAGCACAGGAGAAGCTAGAGATGGCATAAATGAAAAGGTTGACTTGGATGTGTGAAGTTAGAAAAGGACAGAATAAGAAATGAGACAATGACAGGTACAACAAAAGTGGAAAACATATCCAAAAAAGTACAGGAAAGTAGGTTGAACTGGTATGGACATTGTCGCAGTATGGGGCAGTAGTGCTCCCTTGAACCCTCAGGTACCACACCAAACACCTGGTAAAAGTGCTACAATAATTATATTTATTATAATAATGTGCACCAAGCACCCTCCACTCCACACTATTCATAAACCACTACAATAACCAATCAATAATCCTCCACTCCCAGCGCGTTGCCCTCCTACCACCCAGCTCAGCTCGCTGTCTGGGAGTTCCCTCAGTCCTTTTATATTCCCTGACCCGGAAGTATTCCCAGTCCCCAGTCCATGTGATCTTGTATCACTTCCGGTCAGGTAAAAGTACTTTTCTTCATCCCGAAGTCCGTCGCTCTTCCTATGACGAACTTCCGGGTCATAGTGTACAAATAAGTCTCTGGTCCTCCCTGCAGCTCCCTCTTGCGGCCCCTGTGGTATCCAGCAGGGCTGAGAATAAAACTACATAGTCCATGACTCCCTGCTGGTCTTAGGGGCACCTCCATACTGCAGGGAGGGCTCCATCTGGCGGCTTGGGGGACTTGGCCGGAATAAACTGCGGGCACAGTCCACAACATATAATGAGGAGAGACAATGAATATGTTGGTAAAAGTGAAATGGAAGTACAGAAAAGAGAAGGCCAGGGAGGGCAAAGCAGAGGTGGACAGATACAGTAAAAGAAAACCTGAAGGAAAAGGGTTTGACTGGGGAGAAGGTGCAGAACCAACCTATTTGGAGAAGGTTGATTAATCACATTGAACCCACTCAGAATTGGGAAAAGATGATAAGACACGCAAGTATTTTGGAAGTTAATTTTGTTGTAATTTTATTAGAAATGTGTGGATACATGTTTATTAGATGTTATTTATTTTATTATGTGACTGTATTCTGAAACTTCTACAGCAAATATACTGTACAGCAATAATAATCTGAATGTATTATGTGACTTCTCTGAAATTACCAGCGTTTCTCCCAGATTTGGATTGTGCCCTAATGCTGCAAAAGAAAAAAAAAAGCTCTTTAAGAATTAGAGGATCAGAAGTTTGTACTTTTTAAAAAAAAATACTGTTTGCAATGAATGTTTTAAATTTGCAATAATAGATCCATGTATGATATCACACTAATTGTCTGTGGCCTACACATACTGTACATGTTGGGATGAACAGCCCAGAGAATCGGGTCATATTGGACATATCTGGAGCAGCTTACTTACCAACTCAGTCAATGTTCAGTCCATTGTTACTACCACTTCTTGAATTTGCTGCAAACAAAAATAAGTTCACTATTTTGCATTTGCCACCTGTCAATGTTCATTGTGCCACCTGTATAATCTTCCTGTGCTCAGGGATATCTGAACAGCATCATAGGCCCTCAAGCAAAGTAGTGTGTGCTGTGGCCCCTGTTTTGATAGCAAAACAGAAATATACATAGGCATCAGAAACATCAAGGGCCACTATGCCCCTGGGGGCCCGACCACTGCCCATTGTGCCCATAAGTTAGGAGGGCCCTTCGCTGTGCTCAGATTTTGGGGGCACAGTATTTCATTCATGGTCAGCAAAATTTAAAACAAAATGGAGAAATTTTGCCACACACCAGACCAAGAAACAAATTAGACACAATGTGTAATGTTGTGTGCAGTACTGTATTTTTATTTCATTGTACCATTGTGTATAATAAATTTAAGGAAATACTATTGATGTTTCTGTCCAAGTGTTGTATCACCTCTAATATCCTATATTGAGCAATAATGCATGTACAGTATATTACAGAGGACTGGATAGAAAAACAATGTGGCTGGCGGTGAGGAACTAGTCAGAAGCTGGGAGAAATGTTTGGGCACCACCTTGGTAACCCCTAATTATACAGAATATAAAAAGGCAGAAAAGGGTGCTTAAGTGCACAACTATAAAGACACAAACTTAAGGTCATACTTGCAGGCACTGTCATTCTCTGCTCTCACTGGTCCGCATCTCTAGCTCTTAGTGGACTCAGATCCAGGTCTGCTTAAAGACGCCACCTTCCCATATGACACATCAGCCAGACGAGGCAGGAGTTGTTCAGGAAGTCGCAGTCGTGTGAAAGTACCCTGACTGGGTGCCACTGCTGGGCTGTGGAAAAGGGACAGGATACTATTAACAACAGCGCCCCCTCTCTTCCCAGTGTGGTATTGCTTACCTCAACTGAGCTTGTCTATGGACCCCCACTGCACATGCACGACAACAGATAGACATTTGATGTAGAGTGCTAAATTAATATTTAAGGCACTATATTTAATGATAGATAATAAATGTTCTGCATTAGAGACACAGACACCATAGAGTATGGTGGCATATGCTCCCTGGAAATATCACAGAAATTCATTATGCTTTATTTCCCTAAAGATTCCTGGAGCTTGGGGATTTGATTCCCCAGAAGAATCCTGGTGGAAGCAGCCGGATTGTAGCCCCTGAGTTCCACAATATGTTAAATCAACTGGGCTTCTATTTGCAAGAGGAAGAATTTGAAAAACTCTGGAAAAGGTAGGTGGGAAAGAAAATGATAGTCTACAATTAATCAGTGACTAAATCAAAATGTAGACGAAGAGTGATGCTGTGAGGGTGTTGTGGCACCATGGTATCATAAATAAAAACAAAACACCATTTGTGTGATTTGTTTTTGTTTTGAGATTCTGTTTGATGTTTCTAAGTGACACTGCTTAAATCACATGGCTTTGTGTAAGTAGTGTGGTGTAAGAGATGACAACTGATTTACCATAGCACACTTACATCATTTCTGTTATTACTCAAAATACTGCAGTTAAGTTGTTGGGAGTGATTTCATATCCAAGGATATCACAGAAATATACAAAACATTTGGCACATTGAAACATACTCTCAAAACATGTGACCTTGAGACGCAGGAGCTTGATGACATTTCTCATGGCCTGGATCTTACACCAGGTACACTTTAGAAAAAGGTAGATGAGACATATGTGATCAAGGAACACGTTTGAGTTGAATTGTGGTGCATTCGGTGCATATTGAACTACAGTGTATTTTATGAATGGCTGCATTCCATTTCTTTTCTGAAAATCGTATTTGCCCGTCATTCCCTGAGATCATTAAAGAGTAAGTTTCTTAAAAAGTTCAGTGATACTCTGGAGATGCTGTTTGAATCTTCATTCACACTCATCTTCATATCACCTCAAGAAGAGATATTGGTGAAAGATGAAAGATTCTAATTTGAATGTTGAAGATAAAGTGTATCACTGGAAGATTTAATTTGGATCTTAATAGTTCAACAAGTGCAAAGCCATTATCAATATTGATCTGTAAATGTCTCAATCTCTAAAGTCTTCTGTTGATTGAATACTGCAAAGGTTAAAAGAGGCAGAAATATGTGATTATCATGTTTAATTACATCAGATAGGAGCTTCTTCACTTTAAAATGCATCTTACATTGATGACTTATCTTTCATAAATTGTGAACCAATAGATTGCTGGTAAATTGTCAATAACTGTTATTGATCACATTTAAAAATGTATTGGTTTAATTCTTTAATAATAATATATTTTTAGGTTTCCTCCATAAAATTAGGAAGGTGATTTTAATGTTGTGGCTGATCAGTGTAGAGTTATTAGGATTTTATTGCTGTTGTCTCAAAGCAAAGTAGATATTTAGGTATGATATCATATTTTTTGCTGCATTTATGGGCACTTTTTCTTTCACTTTCACATGATAGCTATTTATAAATTAATAATTATAAGTGTTAATGATGAAGTTACAGGCAAGCATTACCAGACTTTACCAGATGCAGCCACCAGGTGGCGCACCAGCTCCCCAAACCTGACACAGACAGATGGCAGGCAAGACACACATTTTTTTTATACTGATGTGGGAAACATTTCCTAAGTTTCCTATCTGCATAGCATATTACAAATGTAGAATCAACAGCACAATAAAGCACTTCTTCTTTTTCTCTCTTCTTCTTCTTTCTGTCTCCTACCGCCTACACTCCTCTTCCGGTAAGCTTAGGTCAGCTCCTCCTGAGTCTGGCTTCCCAAATGAAGGTAGGTAGCTCCTTTTATGGTGCACCTGGGAGTACCTGCAGCCCCCACAGAACCCAACAGGGCTTTGCCAAACTCTGATTCCAATAAAGCCCTGTGGGAATTTGAGGTGCTGCTGCAACCCAGAGAAGCTGCCCTCTAGTGCTCGGGGGAGGCAGTGCCCTATGCACATCTGCTCCCCCAACCCTTCTTTGACAATGGTGTCCGGCAGGAATGGGCCCCGGCCATCCGTCACACAGCTTATTTAAAAAATCAACCTTAAATGATCGAAGGCAGAAATGAGAATATGACCTTTAAATTAGAATTTCAAATAATAAATGGAATTAAGCTATTGGCAAGATATCCTCTTCATCAATTTGTGCAAGGCATGGTGAAATGTGTACATAGCGCTGATGTATCCTAATTAAAATGATCAGAACCACATCCAGGACAAACTTCAAATATTAACAATGCCTGCCTTGCTAGGACATTTATTTTGGAAGTCTCCTGCACTCAAATTATGATGGGCAAAGGCAGAAATATACTTACAATTATTTCAAATCAATCGACAGCATTATTTAGAGTAACCCCAGATGGGAAAACATTCTGGCAAGAAAAATCTCACACTATGCTGCTCATTCATTGGCTTTTTTTACTCAATAGAAGGCTCCTTTTCCATCCTCTATTAGCCAGTAGAAAATGGATTTATTATTTTACTTAAAAGAATAGTTTTAAATCTTTTGAATTTGACTAGAATTCATTAATGCTCCACTAAAAAATACCAAACAGGCCTCTTAAGCGTTCTGATGTCTTAACGTGCAGCAGCTGCCTTAGTTGGATAGGAGTGAGGTGTAGATATTTGATTTGAAATTTAACATAAATGTATAAGAAGTGGCATTGTTTTTGTTTTGCTCCCCGTTCATTATAATCGACTAGGGGGCTTTGCCCCCTGCTCGCTTCGCTCTCCAACCCCTGTGTTTGGTTAATCGGATACAGTAATCCTCGCTATATCGCGCTTTGACTTTCGGATTTTATATGAAAGCATAACTAAATATATAACGTGGATTTTTCGCTGCTGCGGGCTCTGCAGACAATGTGTCTTTTACTTCCTGTACATGCTTCCTCAGTTGGTTTGCCCAGTTGATTTCATACAAGGGACGCTATTGGCAGATGACTGAGAAGCTAACCAATCAGAGCACGCAGTTAAGTTCCTGCCTGCTGAATGCAGTGTTAACCAGGAAGTCTCGTCTCGCTCATTCAGCATCAACGTGTTTCGCTGTGTAAAGAGTTGTGCTCTTTTGTGTTTATCTTTGTGCATAGTCAAGCCCTTCGTTATGGCTCCAAAGCGATCTGCTACTGCTACAGGGGCGTGCCCAAGCGCAAATGGAAGATGTTAACTATTGCCAAAAAGGTAAACGTTTTGGATTTGTTGAAGGCTATGATTCTTTTATTTAAAAAGTAGGAAAGGAATATAAGATCTACAGCCACAGTGTCCTTTTAACCAGGGTGCAAAACGAGTTGTAAGTGGATGTAATAAGGCAGTAGTCCGGATGGAATCAGATTTAGGGATTTGCATTGAAGACTGCCAGAAGAAGAACAACAGCAGTGCTACACAATTGCCTGAAGTGGCTCCTTTAAGGCCTGTAACGCTCTCCTTTGTTGAGCAGTAAAATTAAACTCATTGTTATCGGACAAGTCATCGTGTCGTTGTTGGTGAGTAACCATAATTAATTTTCTACTTACAGTACTTAGTACATGTACGCGTGCGTTTAGTGTCACTGTACACACATTTACTGTATACAAATTTTCTTGCATTGTACATTTATTGCTGGTGGCCCGTCTATCGTAATGGCTGTAACATGCGATATCGGAGACACTAAAATATTTAGGTTTTACTGTATATCAGTGTGTTTATATACATAATTTCAGTGAATCTTACCTAATACCTAAGAGAATACAACGGGATTATGCTGTATAACTCTCGGGAATATTTATAAACAGTGTGGGAGAGTTTATAAGGGCTTAAAATATATAAAATAACCATAGAAACATATGGTTTCTACTGTGGATTTTCACCTATCGCGGGGGTCTGGAACGCAACCCCGCGATCGAGGAGGATTACTGTATACAATTTTATTTTTTTCTTTGGAATTGTTTCAATTCATTATTTGCACTTTTACTTAAAAGCTTCATTAAAAACAATATTTTTTGGAGACACATTGTGACAACGCAACGTATAACTGCCCGTGAGTGAATATTGTTTCTGTTTCTCTAATAAATAATCCGACTTTTTCTAATGTTTGTCCCTGTGATTTATTGTCATAGCAAAAGCTATTCTTATGGTAAACTGTAAATATTTTAATACGAATGGCATATCACGATCTCCTTTGGTGTGTAATGTTATTCGTGGAATATATACATTACCTTTCTTTTTGCCTGTTGTACTAGGGTTTTGTACCGTGTTAGCCATTACGAATGTAGAGAAAAGCCGAGCAAAATGACACCTTTTATTGGCTAACTAAAAAGATTACAATATGCAAGCTTTCGAGGCAACTCAGCCCCCTTCTTCAGGCAAGATGTAATACAGAAACTATGTAATACAGAAATACAGTTTCTGTATTACATCTTGCCTGAAGAAGGGGCCTGAGTTGCCTTGAAAGCTTGCATATTGTAATCTTTTTAGTTAGCCAATAAAAGGTGTCATTTTGCTTGGCTTTTTTGCTCATAAATATACACCTGACCGAATTGTGTATTCTTTGAAATTCAACTTGTCGTTGCTTTAACTATTCTGGGACCACAGATTCTCATAGCGTATGGTCTATTATTGTGTAAATCTACGTTTTGTGCATTGAATGATGCGAATGCAAAAAGACTTTGTTGTCCACTCTTTGCCTTTTATTTCTGACCTCGATTTGTCCTGCTCTTTTTTCTATTACACCTGGTTCTGATGGTTAATCACCTTTTGTTCACCTCAAATTTTACTGCTTTCATATTCTGCCCATTTCTCTACATGTGTATCGTGCCATCGTTTGTTTGAGCCTTTCGAATTACATTGCTTTCATAATCTCTTATCTGCCTTTTTTTCTCTCCAACACCTTTGTGTCTCTATTCTCCGTATTGTCCTTATATGCTTTATATATGTTGAGAGCACAGGATCGGTGTGCACTATGTGCTTTTACTGCAACTGACTCTTTTTTGATGGGTGTGCTCTTATATATATTTTGTAAGTAGGGCGTGTCTTTCAAGAATCTCATGTTCCACGTCCCCGCAAGATGGCCCTGGGACAATCTCTTGGCACCAAGTCTCATGTTTATGATCCCCACGAGACGCTCCATGGCAAGTCTCTTTTGTCTTGCGGGTCTTTTAAATGTCTACCAAGAACTTCCGAGAAGATCACGTATCGTCGCCTTGCTTTTGCTTTCCAGGATTTCTTTTTATAACAGAGAGACATAGAAGTGTATATGGAATGTGTCAGCAGTTCAAGATGATGGATTTTTTGTATTTTTGCTTCTTTTTCAAAACATTTTAGTGTTTTGTTTTACTTTAATAATAACAATAATTTGCTAATTATTTTCAACAAAAAACGAGAGAAGTACCAGTCACAGGGGTTCCTCACCAATGCAGGGGTATTGCTGTTGGTATAAAGGAGCCCCAGAAGCATTTCCTGATGCACTTCTGCTGAATAACTCATTGGGTGAAAGTCCTCATTGTCAGTGTGTCAGAGAGAGAATGTGCAGCATTTTTCATAATGACACTCAGTTTTGTTTTAATTTTCACTTTTGCACCTACCTCCAGGAGGTCCAGAGTTTTTCCCATAAATGAGCCTGCCTTTTTAATTAGATTGTTGATTCAGTGGGCCTTTCTTGAAGTTACCAGCCCAGCATAGAAAATCACACTGGCCATCACAAAGTTGTAGAAGATGTGAAGGATGTCACTTCCCATAGTAAGGAAGAAGAGCCTGCTCTGTGATTTCTTATATAGTTTAACTCTGTTCAGAGACTAGTCCAACCTGTCATTAATGTGTATTGTATTAGCCTGGCCGGATTACCACAACACAATCTTAATCCTAAAGTAGGCACAATAGTCATGCTATTAGAAACCTTAATACTAAACAAGGTTTATGCAGTGGTACACAGTTGGTCGTGAACAGAATGAGAGAAAATGTTATTGAGGCACAAGTGCTTACGGGATCCCATACTGGCAATACTGTTTTGATTCCCAGAATTGACCTTACAAGTTCTGACCTGGAATTACCTTTTAAATTTAAACGATGGCAATTTCCCATTAAGGCTGCATTTACCATGACGATCAACAAATTCCAAGGACAAACCATGGACAAAGTAGGGATTTACCTATCTGAGCCTGTATTTGGACATGGACAACTTTATGTTGCCTTTTCAATAGTCCCGCATTCGTGTGATGTTAAAGCGAAGGTTTTAACCATGCCATACCAGGGGGAGCTAATTCAAGGACAGGAAACCATCTTTACCAAAAATGATGTTTATAAGGAAATTTTTGATGAACTATTTGGAATTTACCATTTTAGGAATGTTTTGTTTCCAATTTACTTCATTTAAACCTTTGCACTCCGATATTTGTTTTACTTATAAGTGCAGCAACTCAAAGACATTTTGGACTTAAATGATATAACAATTACATTTCAATTTTAGTTTTAATAAATTGGTTAATTTTAGAACAAATATATTTATTTAATTAAATGAAAACTTTCACAGGACGCTCCCACCCTCCATCATTTTTCATCCCTCCAAAGATCGGAGGGAACAGAAAGTGATTGCCATTCTTGGATTTGCGATTCTTTAGAGAATCAGGGGTTTACTGGTGTCCATATATTTGATCTCTTTTTGCTTTTACCTTTTCATCAATATCTCATTGAATTTTGATTCCGTGTTTGAAATTACATTGTGACAATGCAACGTACAACTGCCCATTAGTAAATATCGTTTCTTTATCTCTAGACGAACTGTGTCTGACAATAGCATTCACACAAATGAGAGATTATTGAACTGTGTGCGTGGTTGTAAATGTTTTAGATGTGGGCAGAACTTTTCCAAATCTCTTTGCATAAAGTCTAGTCTTGCGGGGCTTGCAATTTTCTCTCACATGATTTCACTTTCACCAAACAACCAATCTTTTAATTCTCATGGATACGCCTCTTCATTGGGAAGAAACACTACTTTTCCTTGATGACATCTTAAAGTTTCCAACTTAAAGTTTAAATCCGAACAATATATTTGATCTCTTTTCGCTGTTCCATTTTTTCACTGAGTAATAATTTCCGTTTGTTTGTGCTAACTCGATCTTTACTATCTTTTTTTGAGACTTTCAAATTTTCATACTTCCATTAGCTCTATACAGCTCTGCATGTGCATTGTGCCAATGTTTTTGAATTCTTTACAACATTCTATTTTGTCATCTACTCTTAGTCTTTTATTTCCAGCCCTGGGCATGGTTAAATCTCTTGGCACAAAGTCTCGTTGTAGGATAAAAAGTCTCGTCTCCAAACATTTTTTTTATTATAATAGCGAGAAATATTTACAGAAAATGAGGCAGTTAGTGTTTCATTTCCGATATATTCATATTGGATATACAGTATGTGGTTGATAAGTAGTGCAGAATATTCTGATGGCCAGTTGTTAATGGAAACAGTGAGCTCTGATGAGCTGATGGAGAAACGTTTTATTAATAGTTTGACAGACGTGGTGCTAAAAACCTAATGTAAAGTTATGGAAGAAAATGGATTAACCAAACACACTGGAGAAAGACTGGAGCCATACTTAAATGCTATTAGTGTCTCTATTGTTCAGTGGTTCTTTCTTTTCAAATGTGAACAACATCTTTAGTTTGTACTTCTCAAATTGTCTCCAAATGGAAATGTTGTGTGTAGTACTCTGGAGGCCAAGGTATTCAACTTTGATTCTTAGGATTGCCAGTTCAACTTCTAACTGTATCTATTATGGCTTCCTTTGCTCCAAGTGAAAGAAATATGTGAACAACTCTTAATTTGTAAAATAACTTGAGGAGGTCTTCATTATACAATTATACTAGAGGGCTGTTTTATTGACTTTCTGTTTTATGTTCAATACAACTTATTTTTGTATAGTGCTCTTCACTGAGTGTTATAGCCCCTATACTATTCTTCCTATACTAATTTCTAAATATATTTTCATTTAACAGATATGATAAAGAAGGACTTGGCATTATCAAGGGAGAAACCTTAATGAAGCAGCTTGGCATTGATTTTCGCAACAATTCTGCGACTCATTTTGCAAAACAAGATGGAAACTCAGATATCATGGAAAGCTTGATAAGTAAGAATGAAAACTAAACTGCCTATAAGTTAGCGCTTATACCTTGCAGTTTAACAATATGCCTGAAAGTGAGAAATAAGTATTAACAATGCGATTTCAATTCATCTCTTCTATTATTGTGCTCTTTAAACTGTCTGTTCTGGTTACCACGTACAGAGAGGCAAGGACCAACCCCAGATGATTTGCCAGTCAGTTACAGGGCAAATGTATACTTACTGTATAGTCTCCTGCAGCTTTGAGACAACAGCAATAAAAACCCTACACCTCCACACTGATCAGCCTCAACATTAAAACCACCTGCCTAATATTGTGTAGTGACACTTGTGCTTCCAAAACAGCTCTGACTCATCGAGGCATGGACTCCACAAGACCTCTGAAGGTGTCCTGTGGTGTCTGGCACCAAGACGTTAGAAGCAGATCATTTAAGTCCTGTAAGTTGTGAGATGGGGCTTCCATAGATCAGACTTGTTTTGGCAGCACACTATAGAATCTCAACCAAATTTAGATCTGGGGAATTTGGAAGCAAAGTCAATATCCTGAATTCTTTGTCATGTTCCTCAAACCATTCCTGAGCATTTTTGGAGCATGGCAGGACATATTATCCTGCTGAAAGAGGCCACTGCCATCAGGGAATAACATTTGCAATGAAGGGGTGTACAGGGTCTGCAACAATCATTAGGTAGGTGGTACATGGCAAAGCAACATCTAAAGAATACCAGGGCCGAAGGTTACCCAGCAGAACATTGCCCAGAGCATCACACTCCACAGGATTGCCATTTTGGAGATGCTTTGACCTGACCCTCTAGCCATCACAATTTGTCCCAAGTCAAAGTCGCTCTGATCTTTACACTTGCCCATTTTTCCTGCTTCCAACACATTACCGTAATGAACTGACTGGTCACTCACTGCCTATTATGTCCTACACCTTGACAGGTGCCACTGTAATGAGATAATCAATGTTATTTGCATCACCTGTCAGTGGTTTTAATGTTGTGGCTGACCTTTGTATGCCACCCAGCTTTAGAATTATAATAAGCAATCAGTGATTCCCTCCATTCCCTGAACCTGGTTTCTTCAGTTCAGGACTGTCATTACAGGAGTTTATCCCAACATCTTCCGACACAAGGCAGGAACCTTCTATGGACAGGAGCCAGTACAAACAATGCATGTATATTAACTTTAATGACAATGTGAAGTAAATTATATTTTAGGTTTAATGTCAAAATGATTATCATTGCATTCTTATATTCTCATAAATTCTATAATATAATATAATGAAATAATGAAATAAGTTTTCCCTTGTTTGGTTTGCAAGTCCTTCATGCATTGCATTGCATTGCATTATTGGTACAGTTAATTATAAAGTGTGCAAGTAGGGCATGGAATGAAGTAGAATACCTTGGTACACCACAGTTTTTTAACATTCAATGTGTTGTTTGCCATTGTGTAAATAAAATGCTCATAAAAATTAAAGGGACACTTTTTAATCAGAGTATAGCATTAAGTCAATGAAACATCTGGGCTATTGATCTGGTTAGTTAAGTAGTGGAGGGGGTTGTTAATCAGTTTCAGCTGCTTTGGTTTTAGTGAAATTAACAGCAGATGCACTAGAGGGGCAACAATGACACGACCGCCAAAACAGGAATAGTTTAACAGGTGGAGGCCACTGACATTTTCCCTCCTCATCCTTTCTGACTGATTTTCACTTTGCATTTGGCTACGGTCAGTGTTACTCCTGGTAGCATGAAGCGATACCTGGACCATACAGAGGCTGCACAGATAGCCCAACTTCT